>NC_064926.1:275808714-276111058 GCF_023897955.1 Schistocerca gregaria
GAGGTCCAGGAGATTTTACTGCCTTTTCTGACTGTCATCTCCCCGCCAAGGATGGGACATGGTAGAATTTGTAGTGAGTTCAGTTGATCCATATTGCTCCAAATAGCCATAAGATCGATCATCATGTGACATCTGAACTCCAAGTGAAGTGAACAGATTCAGTATTTACGACACAAGATTAACAGTTTGGTATAGGAATTATGTTACGAAGAAAACAGAGCTCGTGTACCTTCGTGTGTGGACTACACTAATTGAGGATTCTTGCAATCTCAATCTGGTGTGTACCTTTCTTAGGATTAGCTCTAAGTGGACGTTGCACTCTAAATGGCTCTATACGCATACTCGCAGCTATTTAATAAGAGTGTCAGTTTTCAGTGATTGTTCATCAATCGTGTAAGCAAATAAAAACGAGTATTTGCGCTCACTTGTTTTAAATACTTTACATCTATTCATTTCAGCATGCAAGTTGTGGATCTAGCGTTGATCCTTTCTAGGTCTTCCTGCGTTTTTGTGCAGATTTCTAGCGCTGCTGTCTCTCTGTATACAACAGCAACTTCCGTGGACAGTCTCAAGGAGTTTCCAGTGTCGTCCACTAGGTCTGTATTTTATGTATGCATGTATGAACTGTAATGGTACATTACAAGTCACTTGGCGTACTCCCTCAGCTACATTTATGTAAGGCACCGGCAGCTTTACAAAGCTTTGTTGCAGTGCTTGTCATATTTATTGGTAGTTTGTGTGACATTTGTGTGTGTGTGTGTGGTAACATTGTTTGTAGGTGGAATGTGGGGCTTTACGAGGACTGGTTATGTTAATGGAGAGGTGTTCGCTTCTGCATGTCTGACTAAACTTCGCGCCATGGTAGTCCAGAGGCGAAGCAGTGGCGCCGTACAGCTGTCAAATCTACATACGCTGATCAGCCAAACCAGTATTACTATCTGCTTATTAGCATGTTGGGTTTGGACGCAATACAGCAGATACTCTGCATGACGTAGATTCGACAAGTCCAAGGTAGGTCCATGTGGCACTAGGTCCGTACACATAAGTCACACATTTCTCCTTGAATCACGGGCCAGTAAATTGTGGCGCACAGGAGGAGGCCGATAATGTACGAGAGAGTTCAATCGGGCTCAGATCAGCCGAATTTGCTGGCCGAGACATCAGGCTGAGTTCAATATCACCCTCCTCAAATTACTGCAGCACGTCCCCGACCTTGTGACAACGATAGTAATCCTCCCGGAGATTTCCGTCTATCCAGGGTTAGAGAGTTGGTAAGCCTGCGACTTCCACGTTCTGTAATGACATAGACGTCTAACAATTTGTGATTCTTCTATTTCTCCCGATGTACAAGTATTTGTTGGTCGAACACTTCACGGGTGTACTGCCGGTTCGCAGTATCCAACGGGCACAATCTTTCGGCGATCAGACATGGCGACATCAGTTGCGCTGCCGAATTGAGCTCCTGCTGACGCCGTTGCCACCGCGATCGGCGCCCCGTGTCTAGCGTCGACGTCTGTGGTACCATCAATGTAGGTGCCCCGTTCACCCTGTTCGCCAGATCGCTCTGTTTCCTGAGAGCCTTCTTAACAAAATTCAATGCTGCTTACCAAGCCGTTTTGTGATTATAGCCGCAATGTCAGTTGATGAGATCGTCCGTAGTGCGAATTTCTATGGCCTCTCTTAACGACGCTGTTCATCTATTTGGAAGTCTGTGCCAAGATTCTGGTGCGTTCGTACTCCATCGCATGATTCTCGGACAAACAGTGATCTGCGACGGTTGACTTGTTCGGATACATCAGTCAAATGTACTTATGGTATTCTCAGTAACGATCTTTGATGATGCGAACTGTCTGCCCAGTGTGTGTCTTATCACACTAACATGGAGTCTGCTGACCGCGGAAATTCCGCAAACCGAGATCAGCTTTGGCGCTTCTCAATAACTATCGCGATTTATTGGGAGGCTAAAAGACAGTTTTTACTTAGTGCTTCTTCGATATGCGTCCCGTTTCCCCCAATAGTATGCCAGTGTATGGTATGAAATCGGTGGCTACCTCTTCTACCGCGACTTCTGCGGTCTCCACAGGTTGTACTGCTATGGTGGGGCGGAGTGCGCACATAATCTGCCATTCTGGGTACCCGTATTTTCAGAATACAGTTCCGAGGTGTTTCAGTTCCTGAGACAGACTCCGTGCGTCTGTAATTGTGCGCGTCCTGTGTACTAGTGTTTTTAGTGCCCCATTCGTCTGAGAATGGTAGTGGCAGCTGTGTGCATGCAAATACAGGTCAGTGTGCGTTTTCTTCCGATACACACCGTGGCCTAGAGTGCGATTAGCTCCTCTCTTTATCGTGACGTCCAGGTCTCCACAGTGAATTTGATGTTGGGATGCATGAAGTTCAAATGTGTAAGGACGTCAAGGAGTTTATATTTTACAAGTGGCCGGATGACGAACGTCTCATCCACGTAACGGAAAAAAAACACGTCGGTTTCCATATGGATGATGCAAAGGCTTCCTCCTCTAAGTACGCCATATACAAATTTGCGACCACAGGCAAGAGTGCGATTCCATTGCGACTCTGTCCGTTAATTCATAGTATTCTCTATTAAAAAGAAAATACGTGGAGGCCAGGACATGCCTGAAAAGGTCTGTTGTCTTCTCGTCAAAATGTTGACCAATGAGCTGTTGTGGCTCTCGAAGCGTCGGCCTGGTGAATAATGAAACGTCGTCAAAACTCACCAGGATATCGGAGTCTTTCATCCTGTCGATGACGAGGCGTTTTACATGATCCACAGAATTACTGATACGATGAGTATGTTAACGCCGATAACGGTTTATCATTTCCGTCAGCTATTTTGCCACCAAATATGTAGGTTCGATAATGTTGCTGATAATGGACTTGGACTCCATAAAATTTTGGCGGTATAGCTCATTGAGGTAACAGTTTTTTAGCGCTCTCCACTGGTAAATCCGTTTTCTTGAGAAGAGCCATAGTCTTGTTTCCACCTTCTCTGTCGGGCCAGCGTTGATTTTCCCGTAGGAGTCGTCATGTAGCAAGTCTTCCTGTAGGAGGAGTCATCATCTAGCTGGCTCTGCATCTTCTCAACGTAGGCCTGGTGGGATTGAACAACAGCAGCCTTGTCTCTATCAGCAGGTAAGACAGCAGACGCGGGATAGTCTCTCAGGTAGCGAATAGACATCCTCTCTCTGCTGGTAATGTTGACTTTGTAGGCTTTGTTGTTGTCAGAGCTCCACAGGTTCACAACGTACTTCTTCTTATTCAGTTGCTTTAGGCGGTAGTCAATATGTCCACGACCAGAGTGAATGGGAAAGGGGGGGGGGGGGTAGGAGCATAAAGAAGTTGAGCCGTGCACAGCTCGTGTTTATGCCATTTATTGTTTGTTATCTTCCATTACGGTACTACCGCCTCGTTTTCTTATTCCATTTATTGGCGTCACTAACTTCCTGCAATACTTACCTGTGAGCGGCAGCAGCAGTGAGTATCGATAAGTGCACTGTCGTACCATCTCTGGAGCGACTGATAGTATTTCCAGGTCGTCGTGTGTCTGGCAGTCAGTTCGAGACGGACCAGCAGTGCAGTCGTCGGGGCGGAGCCGGAGCGAGGTCGGCACAGCCAGTACCAGCGGAGACGACCGTTGGCTGGTTGTTCGGTCGGTCGTCTCATCGACGACGTGTATTTAGGTCGGTTCCTTCCTGTGCATAGACGTCTGTTGTGGTGTTACCTCTACATGGTTGGGTCGGAGCCAGTGTCTCCGGGACGTCGTCCGTCCGAAGGAAGTAAATCAGTTCGACACAGACCAGCAGTGTAGTCGGCGACGGAGCCCCAGCGAGGTCGGCAAGCCAGCACCAGCGGGGACGACCGCTGGTCGTTTGGTCGGTCGTCCCATCGACGACGTGTATTTGGCTCGATTCGTTCTCTGCGACTGGTGGTGGCACCTGTGTGCATGCAAATACAGGTCAGTGTGCGTTTTCTTCCGGTACATACCGTGGCCCAGGGTGCCATTAGAAATTCTCTTGACCATGGCGTCCATGAATCGTAATCTTACTGATACTTCGGTCTCCATAGTGAATTTGATGTGGGGATGCCTGTAGTTCATATGTGTAAGAAAGTAAAGGAATTTTTAGCTTCCATGGGGCCGCATGACGAACATGTCATTCACATGACGGAAAAAACACGTCGGTTTCGATTTGGGTGGTGCTAGTGCTTCCCCCTCGGAGTGCTCCATTTACAAATTCGCGACTACAGGCAAAAGTGGGCTCCCATTGCGGTTCTGCCCGTTTTTTTATAGTATTCTCCATAAACAGAAGATATGTGAGGGTCAGGACATGCCTGAAAAGGTCGGTGGTCTTCTCGTAGAATTTCTGACCAATAAGCTCTAGTGGCTCTCGAAGCGGCACCCTGATAAATAACGAAACGACGTCAAAACTCACCAGGATATCGGAGTCCTCCACCCTGACATTGTCGAGACGTTTTACAAAATCCACAGAACTGCGGATATAATGCGTGTATTTACCTGCATGAGGGCTTAATATTTCCATCACGTGTTTTGCCAACAAAAATGTAGGTTACCCAATGTTGTTGACAGTGGGGCACAACGACATCCTATCTCTGTACACTTCATAAAGTGGCGAGGTAAAAGTTTTATGGCGATCCCTCGGGTAAATCCGCGTTATTCAGAAGAGCCCTAGTCTTGTTCTCCACGTTCCTTGTAGAATCAGCGTTGATCTTCCTGTAGGAGTCGTCATCTAGCAGGCTCTGCCCCTTCTCAATGTAGCTCTGGTGGGAAAGAACAGCAGTAGCGTTAGCACTGTCAGCTGGTAATACAACAATGATAGGTACTCTTTCAGGTCCCGAAAAGCTGCTCCCTTTGCCGGTAATGTTCGACTTCGTAGGCTTAGTTCTTGTCAGACCAGGGCAGGTTTAGTGACATACTTCTTCAATTGCTTCAAGTGCGCCCTCAGGAGTTCAGTCAGTCCACCTGACGATGACGATAGGTCTCACCTCCGACACATTGTAATCGTTGAGCACTGTGAACCGGCAGTACACCCGTGTACTGTCCGATCAACAAATACACGAGGAGAATCACATCATGTACTTTTATAGGGAGGAGATGTATCGCAGCGTGAAGAAATTCCACAAGATGTGCCACCAAATATGTCGTTTGCTAGTTGCTCTTGCATTTCGGAAGATATGTCATGTCCATCACATCGTGCCGATCTTTGGTAAGGTTGCGTATCATATCGATTCTGCAGCATCCAGGAGAATTAAAAAGCGGGCCTGCCTTGGTACGTGAGAGGGTGGACTTTACCCGCGGAGCCTTGAATACAACTCTCAGAACTATTTAGACTACACTTACGACTGGACCTGGAACTCGATTTATAGTGTTACGTGAGTGGAAGCGGATTCCGCTCATAGGAATGTCACATGAATTTGTAATTCAAAACTCTCACGTCTCTCTGACAAACTACCAGCGCAGGTCCTATGAAGACGGTCGTCAATCTGACTTACAAGGAACTGAGCCACGGTGTGGTATCAGGACTGGAGAAGGGACTTCTGATACGCCTGTGCTAGCAGGCTAGAGCGGGTTAGGTTGTGGAAAGGGGCCAAAATTAGGTTGCTGTCAATTGCACTCAACATACAAACTTTATTTGCCCACTCATAAGATTACACAAGAATGCAAAACACTCAAAACTTTAATCGACCTCCGTGATTGAGATCAGCTGAAGGCCACACTCAAAATCCATCACCAAACGCCTATGTAAGAAATTGACATAGAAGGTTCTTCTGGAGGTGTCAGCCAAAAATATTTTCTAAATCTTCAATCTAAACAAGCTGAAGGCCTTAGCACTTTAATTTTAATGGAACTAGTCTGGGGGCCGCATATTAAGCAATAAGAAGTGTTTCAATGCAACGGCAGAAGGCTTTATCTTAAAAGAATTGAAGCAAATTCGGCTGAAGGCCCCATACAAAACATCACAATCGTATGCCTTAAGGGCAAGATAAGAACAATTTCAGAGATATTAAAACTCGGCTGAAGGCCACACATCAACACAATAATTTAACGGCTTAAGGCCTTACAAGATTTAATGTAAGATTCGGCTGAAAGCCCCTATAAGAACAACAATCTCATGCCTTAAGGGCAAGACAAGAATATTAATTCAGGATATATAAAACTCGGCTGAACGCCACACATCAACCAAATAACTAAAACTCAGACAGGGAAGTTACTATGTAACAGATACGGAACGGCGCTCAGAAGTTCCACGAGTCGGCCTGGAATTGTAACACTAACGTCCGTTTGGGCAATACAGGCAGCCTGTCCAACGACATCTTAATCTGGAGGCAACCCAACCAACAGACAGTTGACCGAGCAATCAACCAAATCGGTTTGGTTCCAGCCAACCAGCAAAACGACCACAAGATTTCAGTACAACGACACACAGAATATTGGCTCCCACAACGACTAACAAAACCTCAACTGTCGAACTACACGACGCCCTGGACAGCAACAGCGCGACGAGGAAAATACACTGCCTAAATGAACGTCAACGACCAGGGCACGTATGCAGAACATCAACGTCCACAAGGCAGAAGATGCCGCTAGTGAACTTCAGTAACAGGGAATAAATTAATTTACACAGGAAGATGGCTGGAATCTTAACGGACTTAAATGCACACATTGTTGATCGCCGGAATGTCACATAAGCGACAACCAGGATCAAACAAAGAAATGTAAACAGTTGAGGATCGATAGCAAGTTAAGTGAAGATTCGACTTTCATGTCCAGGATCGGCGGGCGACGAACTTCGTAGCACTTGCGAGCACCACCTCACACTGCAAACCCGCGTGCACTCCGCCGGCGGCTCCAGCCCGACTCTGCGCAATAGGGGCTTGCTTGCTGCTCCACACCAACCGACCGACTGAACTGTCGGTCCGTACGCGGCTGCTGCTCCGTCGCGACTGCACTGCTGGTGCGTCTCCCACTCACTGACTTCCTTCCTTCGCACGGACGAAGTCCCAGAGACACTGGCTCCGACCCAAACATGTAGAGGTAACACAGCCGGCGTCTCTGCACAGGAAGGAACCGACCCAAATACATGTCGTTCATGAGAAGAACGACCAACTAACGATCGTGCCCGCTGGTACAGGCTGTGCCGACCTCACTGGGGCTCCGTCCCCGACTGCACTACTGGTCCGTCTTGAACTGACTGCCAGACACACGACGACCCAGAAATACTATCTGTCGCTCCAGAGATCGTGTTACAGTCCACTTATCGATACGCGCTGCTGCTGCCGCTCACAGGTAAGCGAGGCAGGAAGTTAGTGCTGTCATTACCGTAATAGAAGATGACAAACAAAAAATGGCATGAACACGAGCCGTGCACGGCTCAACTTCTTTCTGTTCCTACTCCCCCCCCCCCCTTCCCATTCACTATTGTCGTGGACATAGTGACTACCGCTTGAAGCAGCTGAAACCTGCCGAGCTCTGACAACAACAAAGCCTACAAAGTTGAACATTACCAGCAGAGAGAGTGTGTCTGTTCGCTACCTGAGAGTGTATCCCGAGTCTGTTGTCTTACCTGCTGACAGAGACAAAGCTGCTGATGCTCAATCCCACCAGGACTACGTTGAGAAGATGCAGAGCCAGCTAGATGATGACTCCTGCTAGATGGGGGTGCCGCTAGCATTTCGGCCGTATAGCTTCCAGCCATCTTCAGAGTTAGCCTGGACTGAAACTGCACTATATCTACTTCCACATCATACTCTATAAGCCTATGGGTATATGGCGAAGGATACTTCTGGGATCACTGGCTAATAATTCTACATACCCTGTTTCATTCGTGAAAGACGCGTGGGAAGAGTGGTTGTTGGTAAGCCTCTGTATTATCTCTAATTTCTCTAATTTTGTCTTCGTGGTCATTATGTGAGATGTATGTGGGAGGAAGTAAAATTCTGTTCAACAGTTCCTGGAAAGTGCTCTCACGAAATTTCAGTAGTAAAGCTCTCCGTGATGAACAACGCCTCTCTTATAATGTCCACCACTGGAGCTTATTGAGCATCTCTGTAACTGTCTCTCTCCAACTAAAAGATCCCGTGACGAAACGCATCGCTCGTCGTTGGATCTTATCTATCTGTTCTATCAGTCCTACCTAGTAAGGGTTTCAGATTGATAAACAATACTCAAGAATAGGCGAAATAAGCGACTTATAACCCACTTCCATCATGGACCAGTTACATTTCCGTAAGATTCTGCTATGAATCTCAGTCTGGCATCTGCTTTTCCTACTATCAATCTTACGTGGTCATTTCACTTAAGGTCGACTTGGATAGTTTTGTATTGTATTGTATTGTATGGAACTGGGGACCTATAAACGACAGAGAGGCTACGTCCCCCGCCGTAGCCCTCAGGGGTTTACAACCCCACAACAGACTACAGTAGTCCACTCACGCAAAGCCACCACACACCAAACGCATGGTTATTGTTCAGTTCGGCCCCCAGTGAAAGCCCCTGGAACGTCTCACAACAGACGAGTGTAACTCCAATGTTTGCGTGGTAGAGAAATTAAGGTGTACGCATACGTGGAGAAAGTGTTTGCGCAGCAATAGCCGACATAGTGAAACTCAGGCCATCCACAGACTGGCCGGCACACCGGACCTCGACACTAATCCATCGGGCGGATTCGTACTGGGATCGGCACGACTTCCCGCCCGGAAAATTACTCCTAGATATTCTGTGGTAGATAGTGTATCCGGAAATTTATCATCAATAATGTAGTTGTCCAGAACTGAGGTTCTTTTCCTTCGTAAGCGCAATATGTTACATTTATTTACACTCAACGTCAACCGCCAGAGCCTACACCATTCATCAATCCTCCGTAGATCATTCTGCAAGTCGATACTGCCTTCTGGCGCTGCTACTTCGTTACATCTGCGAACAATCTTAAAAAATATCCAACGCTTTCTACTATAGTTTGATTAAAATTACTTGAAGGTTAACAATCCATGCGCCGGAGGTGTCTTCCTCCAATAAGAACGCTGAGCGCCATGCCCGAACTGTTCGCCGTTGCGAAACTGCCACAACAAACGGTCAGTTCACTTCCAGGCCCTTGTCTGGAATTTTTTTCCTTTTGTCTACGTCTACATGGTTACTCTGCAATTGACACTTAAGTGTTGGCAGAGCGTTCATCGAACCATTTTCGTACTACTTCTCTACCATTCCACTCTAGAATGGCGCGTGGGAAAAAGGAGCACCTAAATATTTCCGTTCGAGCTCCGATTTCTCTTATTTTATAATGATGATCTTTTGCCCTACGTAGGTGGGTGTCAACAAAATATTTTCGCATTCGGAAGAGAAAGATGGTGATTGAAATTTCGTAAATAGATATCGCCCCAAAGAAAACCGCCTTTGTTTCAGTAACTGCCACCCCAACTCGCGTATCATATCAGTGACACTGTCACTCCTACAGCGCGATAACACGAAACGAGCTGCCCTTCTTTGCACTTTTTCGATGTCCTTCGTAATCCTACCTGGTAATGATCCCACACAGCGCAGCAATATTCCAGTAGAGGACGGACAAGTGTAATGTAGACTGTCTCTTTAGTGGGTTTGTCACATCTTCTAAGTGTTATGCCAACAAAGCGCAGTCTTTGTTTCGCCTTCCCTACAATATTATCTATGTGGTCTTTCCAATTTAAGTTGCTCGTAATTTTAATCCCTAGGTATTTAGTCGAATTGACTGTCCTTAGATTTGTGTGATTTATCGTATACCCAAAATTTATCGGATTTCTTTTAGTAGCCACGTGATTGACCTCGCACTTTTTTTCGTTTATTGCCAATTGCCACTTTTCACACCATACAGAAATTCTCTCTAGATAATTTTGTAACTGGAATTGATCGTCTGCTGGTTTTACTAGAAGGTAAATTACAGCGTCATCTGTAAACAATCTAAGGGGTCTGCTCAGATTATCACCTAGATCATTTATGTAAATCAGGAGCAGCAGAGGGCCTATGACAGTACCTTGTGAAAAGCGAGATATCACTTCTGTTCTACTAGATGATTTACCGACTATCATTACGAACTGTGACCTCTCTGAGAGGAAATCATGAAACCAGTCACACAATTGAGACGATACTCTATATGCACGCAATTTGATTAATAGTCGCATGTAAGGAACGGTATTAAAAGCCTTTTGGAAATCTAGGAATATGGAATCGATCTGAGATCCCGAATCCTCTGTCTGGGCCTTCTACTTCGAATTTCATCAATCATGATAAACACAACCAAAACAACGCACATTAAACGATGGCAACGAAATAACGCACATTTCGTATGCGCCACTATCCAAAGACTACTGGATTCTTTCGCACAAGATGTGATTCGACTTCAAATATTCAGTTATTATCATTACAGAGAGCAGCTTATAGTGGGTAAACTTCATACAACATGGCGTGAAACCGAACGTTTTGAAGGCAGCAAATGATCGTTGCAACTGGTGCGTGAGGTCTGAAAGGGTCTCGTAGGTCAGTATAAAAACTGAACTTTGTAAATACGAGGGTCACTCCAAAAGAAATGATACTATTTTTTTTTAAATCCATCTTTTATTCTACATGTTTGAAAGGTTTACAGTGTTAGATACATCCTTTAGGAACAATATTTTCATTTCTCCACATAATTTCCATCCCTCTCAACTTCCTTACGCCATCTTGGAACCAGCGCCTGTATGCGCGCACGATAAAATTCTGGACCAACCTGTTGGAGCCACTGTTTGGCAGCGTACACAAGGGAGTCATCATCTTCGAACCTTGTTTCACGAAGATAGTCTTTCAGTTTCCCAAAGAGATGATACTCACATGGAGTCAGGTCAGGAATGTAAGGCGGGTGTTTCAATGTTGTCCATCCGAGTTTTGTGATCGCTTCCATAGTTGTTGCACTGACATGTGGCCGTCCATTGTCGTGCAACAGCAAAACATCCTACTTTTGCCGATGTGGTCGAATACGATTCACTCGAGCTTGAAGTTTCTTCAGTGTCGTCACATATGCATCAGAACTAATGGTGGTTCCACTTGGCATGATGTCCACAAGCAATAGCCCTTCGGAATCGAGAAACACCGTAGCCATAACTTTTCCAGCAGAAGGTGTGGTTTTGAATTTTTTTTCTTGGGTAAATTTGCATGATGCCACTCCATTGATTGCCTCTTCGTCTCTGATGAAAAATGATGGAGTCATGTTTCATCACCTGTCACAATTCTTCCAAGAAATTCATCTCCACCATTCCTGTACTGTTCCAAAAGTTTGCTGCATACTGTTTTTCTTGTTTCTTTGTGAGCCACTGTCAACATACTGGAAACCCACCTGTCACAAACCTTTTCTAACGCCAACACCTTCAGTATTCTGCAAACACTTCCTTCCCTATCCCAACGTAGCGTGACAATTTGTCCACTGTGATGCGTCTGTCAAGTCACTAATTCGTTAACTCTCTGCGCAATGCCTGGAGTATGTGCAGTACGAGGCGTGCCACTGCGAGGACAATCCTCAATATTGCCGTGCCCTCTTTCATCACGTAACCTACTTGCACACCGACTAACTGAACTGCGATCGACAGCAGCATCTCCATACATCTTTTTCAACCTCTTGTGGATGTTTCCCACTGTCTCGTTTTCACAGCATAGGAATTCTATGACAGCACGTTGCCGGGAACGTCAAGTGTAGCAGCCATCTTGAATGCATGCTGTGATGGCGCCTCTCGCGGGAACAGGTGGAACTAAATTTGAAAAAAAACGGGAAGGATGTATCTACACACTGTAAAACTTTCACACATGCAGAATAAAAACTGTGTTTAAAAAAATAGTGTGTATTTCTTTTGGAGTGACCCTCGTAGAATAGGTCGTGGGTTCGAATCCTGATAGCTGACAACATTTCATTTTTAGTTTCATTTCTTTATGAAAATGACTGATTAATAGTATATTTTCAATTAACTGGTTGCTATGCGATTTTTAATCTTTTGTCACATCACTTTCTTCATCGTTCTGACTTTTTTCTTTGGTCTTATTTGTCTTTGTGTCATTCTTTTCCCGTTTGGCATCTGCCTGTGTCGCCTGTAACCTGTAAACGAGTTCCAACCAAGACTGGTCATCGGTCGGTATCGCGTCAGCTCGCATAGCTAAAGCGAGATGTAGTTCGCTTTTAGCTCTGAAACTGAATTTTTTCTATGTCGAGTTTGCTCTTACAGGTCAGCTTTAATTGCCGTGAGCAAAGCGGATGCGATTAATAGTTGTGCCGCATGTTCCTGACCGCTGTTTTCTCGGATACACTGCACATCAAGAAGTTTTGGTTAGGTTAGGTTACGAGTGTACATTCATGGCTATAAAACACGAGTTTCTGCCGAAAGTCAAACTTTGGTCATTTAAAATTAACTGTCGGCAGAGCATCTCGTCTTCCCAGCATACCTGATCCCAGCAGCTTCCACCATCGCTCCGAGTTACATGAACCGCATGAAGTGATCCGCCGTGTTTGCGTGTCGCCTATAACCGTGTGGTAGCCGATGTGGTTTCGCTGCAAGGCTAAGTTGCAGACGTCAACAATCAAGTAATTTTAAACAGACTATAGATCATTTACATACATTGTGAACAATAATGGTCCTGTCGCATTCCTCGCGGTACTCCGGAAATTATCTTCATATTTGTCGATTTTATTCCGTAAAGAGTGAAGAGGTGAGTTCCATCTGCAAGAAAGTCTTGGATCTAGTGGCAAATCTGGTCCGTTACTCGATAAGGTCGTATGTTTTTGACTAAACGGCAAATGCCTTTCTGAAGCTGATTTTTACAGAGATTTTCATTCTCCATAAACGTCATAATTATTGAGCATAAAACATGTTCCTATCTCTACAACAGATTGACGATATATGTCTGTAATGGTGTGCTTCTATCCTGCAGCCCTTCTTGTAAACGGGAATAACCTACGCTTTTTTTCTAGTCGCTAGGTAGTCTTCGTTGCTGCACCGATCTATAACAAATTGCTGCTAGAAGGGACATGAATTCTTACACATAATCTATGTAGAATCTTACAGGTATCTCATCTGGTCCACATGCCTTTCCATTTCTTACGAGAGTGTAGTTTCTTTTCTATTCCACGATCGGTTATCTCAATATCTGCCATATCGACGTTCACACCGGTGAAAGAAGGGAACGCATTTCGGAATACCAAATTCTGTATTCTGGCCTTCTCTACAGTTTCTCGACAGTACTTTTTCTGTCAGTTTAAGCCATAGGAAAAAAAGCGCCAGAGACGTTGCTCGGCGGCAAAGAGTACCACTTCTACCTCCATGAAGAGTACACATAAAAATTGAATCTGTGGCTACATGGTTAATCCATGCTGGGTAATCGATCGTTATTAGCTGTACTGTAGCTTTCCGAGTCTATGCGCCTGCACTCCCGAAATTAAGTGCATGAATTAATACGCTGAGGATACATTGAGACGTACAAAGGCAACAGTGTTATCGATTTTTTTCTTGGAGTGTTGAAGAATGAAATTCACATCGTCGAGAGAGCAGTCAGGTCGAAATGGACTTTGTGCCTTGGGGAAGATGCTTGTGGCCAGTTACCGTCATTTTAGACGTCCCATGGCAGGTACTCGTATAAAGCGTGTCTCACAAATGTTCATCCGATTTTAAAAGACTGTATTCTGCAAATAAATGAAAGTAGAACTCCCTCAAAATAACGTGTAAACGGCACAGAAGTTCAGTCTAGTAGTAAGAGTTGGGCTAGTCCATCCTGATGTTCCAAAGGAGCGGCCACCTCACTTAGCTTCGCCCGCATCTCGTGGTTGTGCGGTAGCGTTCTCGCTTCCCACCGTCGGAATCCCGGGTTCGATTCCCGACTGGGTCAGGGATTTTCTCTGCCTCTTGTTGGCTGGGTGTTGTGTGATGTCCTTAGGTTAGTTAGGTTTAAGTAGTTCTAAGTTCTAGGGGACTGATGACCGTAGATGTTAAGTCCAATAGTGCTCAGAGCCATTTGCACCATTTTTTTTAACTTCTGTCTGCGACCTGACCACTTCGAGCGTTCTTGTTGTTGTCTCTTTACTACATAGCATTTCACTGCAGAGTAAATATAGCTACAAGTAGTCCCAGGGCTTCACTACTATGGAAAAACACGGAGGAATCAAAAGGTAATTTTATTTTTAGGTAATATTGCTGAACACATTATCAGGTGACTGTATTTGTGTTGTAAGTATAATAGTAAGTGACGTCTATCACGCTACATTTTTAAGTCTTTTTTGTTTCATGAGATTTCCTCGTGACAGTGCTTGATCGATATTGTTTCACATTGGTTGATCCATTTTTTATGCCACCGTTTATTTTTCGGTACTCTAGTGAGAAACTTTTCACTTTTAGCGTCTATACTTGTTGGATTATTGGTCTTATTGATATAACCTGTTAACATAACCGTTTGCCGTGTCACTAGTGAAGCTTAAAAGATGAGTGAGGTACACGCGTGCGTAGGCTTCAGCTGTCCAGCTACACTTTCTTAACTGTGTTGTGGTCTTTGCCGCAAACTTTCCACACTGTCTGCACATCTGTGGCTCAAATAATTTTGTTAGTAGACTGAGGTAAATTTTAATGTAGTCATTAAACTGAAAAGTTCTTATTTTCAAAACGACCATCTGATTTTATAAGGTTATATCTTGTACATGTGTGAGCAAGAAACCTCTGACAATTGTTGAGGGTGCACTCCACTGGATGCACGATAACGTTCAAACGATATCACGCTCGTAGAAAAAATTTCCGAGATTTCCTACAATTACTGCCTTAATTGCTGACGCAACTTGGCTGTGTAATTCAATTTCAGAGTTGAATCAGTAGCAATTATGCTTGTGTAGTTCGCAACAAAAGTATCTTATAGTATCTCCAAGCAGCGAAGGAAGCGATGCCTCGCACAAATTTATCCTAATATGGGTGCATATTCGCTTGTAATTGAGAATGAGCAGCGATTAGACTCGTATATAATGCTGGGAGTGGACACTCGTGTGTAGTAAGTAGTCAGCATTCTCTTTACTGATTTCTCTCCAGAATGCAGAGCTTGTAGCTTACCAAACAATTAGAATTTTAATTAAAGGAAACTACAAACTCAAGTTATTTAAAAGTACTGAAGAGGAGAGCACAATATTAACGGGCAACACTTTTCGATGGCCATATTACGCTGCTAATAATCAACTTCGACACCGTATATGTACTGAGTTAATCAGTGGGAAAATGATTACTTTCATCGGCACAAAACACCTCTATAGTAAACATGATACACTTATGAACAAAAACTCTGCAGGTATTGAAGATACTTAGCTACTGTGGTGACGCTTTTATTAGTAGTGTAACTAGTAATCATCACTATCTTATTATGTTACAATATCTGATCATTCTGTATGTAAATGTGCTTTGTTTCATTATTAAAACATTACACTTTATGTTGAAACAAGCTACAGTGGTGTGATCACACTTTCGTTAAACAAAGAAACACTGTACCCTGCGTTTTAACAAACTGGAAGTTACTTTCGTCATATGAAATCGCGTAAACTGACATGTCACCACAGTGATTTTCTGGTGTAGGTAACAAAAATTACACAGAACCTTTTGGTGTCTTCTTCTGCAACACTCCTTCCAATTTGTAGTAATACTTATAACAAAATAATATGTAAATTTCTCTAGTAACACACGATGTTTTCTCAATGATGCCAGTAATATAAATTTAGAACTTGCTATTTCTAGCACCTGCTCACATATCTTTACAAACAGAGAGGTGAGATCACGACTTTTACAATGAGGCGTCCTAGAATGAAAATTATTACACACTGATGCATTGAACTGCGCCAATAGAAAATATACTTTAGTCTTTTCACAGGTGGTGAGCAATGTTTATAGCCTCTTGAAACCTTCCCGTCTAATATTGGATGAACGTTTGCTTGCTGACTGAACGCTGCGTCTCTTAAAATCTTTTAACTGCTGCTCTGTCAAGACTACCTGCTGATTATTACGACGAAACATAAAATGTGTTGTCGCCGTGGCCCTCAGTCGTTACCTGAAATTATTAAGACTGATTCTTACCTTTAATTATTTATACTGGATCGCCATCTGACTGCTACAGCAAACTGTGGAATGAATATACTTACTTCTCTTTAACATAATTATAAGCTGCTGGTGGAGTTTCATAATACTTTGTGACTGGAATTCTTTAAGTTGAAGTTAATTTAGATTTGATAAAAGCTGAAGCTCAGTTTAGACTTTTCTTTTAAGATAACAATAAATTCCGTAAAGCATTTACGTGAATGATTTTGGGATAGAAAATTCTTAATGCATTTAATCTGGTAGAAGTTAACTATATTCTGAGAACGATCTTGACAAACAATTACAAGGGGTATAGTTCTTTACAAAAATTCTTAAAAAGTAGCGTTGTGCTACATACCTAATTTTCCATCAAAATTACATAACTATATTCTGAGAACGATCTTGACAAACAATTACAAGGGGCATAGTTCTTTACAAAAATTCTTAAAAAGTAGCGTTGCGCTACATACCTAATTTTCCATCAAAATTACATAACTATATTCTGAGAACGATCTTGACGAACAATTACAAGGGGCATAGTTCTTTACAAAAATTTTTAAAAACTAGCATTGCGCTACATATAGCGAGTGGCTGGCGAGCACACCGCTTCTTTCAAAGTGTTAATTCATACCTCGCTTACAGCGACCTCCTCTCATGTCTCGCTAGCTACGACTGCCTCGTCTCACATCTTACTCGCAACTGCTCGCTTCCAACGCTCAATGCTACAAAAGTGCGGTCTCGCCGCCAACAATGGTTTTTGGTGCAGACAATCCCTGCTACCATTACAGATGTATCACTGCGCGCTGTTTCCCGCTCTTTCTCAAAATGTATCTATGCGCGGTTTCCCGCTCTTTCTCAATAATACACAATGCAATTTAATTAACAAAACAATTTAAATAAGAAACAGTTCAGATAATTACATGCTAAAACAGTTTAAATACGCCTATTACATAATTACATATGCCGCTACTCGGCTTTCTTAAAATTTTACTACGTTGTTGAGTCATATGGACTCAACATAAGTATAAAATTTGATTATAGAAAATAGTTTGAACAAAGTGTATACACAAATGCTGTCATACGAAATGATTTGTCTATCTCTAATAAAGAGAATATGTAAATAGAAAGGGTTTTAGTAGGAATTGTACATCAAGTAAAATTTGGTTCCCTTAAATTTAACAACAAGAATAAGAGTTAATGTGAAAATCAATATACAGATCATATGAAGCAATTGAATGTTTACATTATGAAACATTTAATTCAAATTGGCATCTCTTAGTACCACAATTAAGGAAGGTACAAAAGGAATTGGATAGCATGGTCAAAGCACTGGCAACTGTCTGTGAATGCACTCAAAAGTCTGTTCCTTTCCCTCACATAGCACAACACCAGGTTTCGCCATGTGGTTCCATCATCGCCTTGCTCCATAGTTTTAGTGTACCCAAACACTAAGTACGTCGTCGAATAGCCTGAGTTGCCGCAGCCACATCAGGATTAAGTTCCATCTCCAACGGTCCATTGAGGTTGGTGGTGTGCATCTTGGTATGCAAACACCTATTGTCGTACATCATACTGTGGTGTGTATCTAGGTATGCAGGCACCAATTGACATACATCGGGCTGTGGTGTGCATCTAGGTATGCAAACACCTCGTCGAGAACATCATTGGTTGAAGTCACGTGTTTCACAATTCACTGATTCTGTGCTCAATAACCATGGGGATGCACAGGAATTAAGGTACGGGTAAAATTGTTTTGGCAATGGGTTCACGGACATTGTTGGTACCATAATTTGACTACCCAATAATTTTCCCTATGACAAAATATGTTGTGTCGTAATTTGTAACAATATGTAGTTTTAATTTAAGAATTCTTCCAGAAAATTATTCCCATATATAAAAGACATAAAAGTTCCTACTTATTCAGTATTTGATAGTATACAGATTTGTTATAGACAAGTACATTATTACTTATTCTGTATTTACATATCTTAGTTTCTTACATCATTAATTATAAATTTTGTTGACAATGCATTTCTTGACTTACTGTCCTAAAATTTTATCTTCCATTCAGGGGTGTAGTCGTCAGTTATGAGTCGTCAAATGTCAGGTCATAATATACAATAAAATTACTGTCCTAAAATTATTTAAAGTATTCTTTTGCAGCTGAAAATTAAGGTAAACATTATTCTGGTTAGACATTGTAATGTGTGGTCCCCATCCATAGTGTTGCAATGTGTCACATGCTAGCAAAATTATTTCTTAACATTATACATTTCTTATATACTAACATAACATACACATTCTTCTTCTGCATCTGTGTCAACTCTCTGCATAACCTGTTATAAACATTCAGCATTAATTAACGTCAGCGCACGGCATGACTTATTATAAAACATTCAGTATTAATTATCGTCAGTGCACGGCATGACTTCAATAAACATCTTCTGGTACTTCTCGTCCGCTCCTGGCATGACCTATAAAACACTTTATCATAATATTAACTGCTGCAAAATCACGTCAGCTCCCGGCATGACCTATAAAATTTCTGTAATGACAATTAGCGTCAGCTATCTGCGTGACCTAAAGATTCACATCCTTATTCTAACTAAAACTACGTTTCATTTTGATGACGTGTGACAACAATGCTGCATTCTGGAATAAAGAGTACATGTTAATGTTACCACTAAAATAATTGATTAATGAACGATCTATATTATCAGTTTAGCTATTGCAAAAATCGACATTTTCTTAAGTAATTATGTCACGTTATAAAAAAAATTTCTTTCATTTATGAACTCTCAGTGCACAAATTCATACGTCGTGTCGTTGTCTGCATGTTCTCTTTAAGTTAGGAAATGTTTCTCGTGTTTTTATTTGTCTTGGCTGGCGTAGCATCATTAAGTACTGCTGTGTTCTTTAAGGTACGGTGAAATATTAGCGGCCCGCTGCGTGTCGCGGCTTTGTTTGTTACTGAAGCGCGCTGAAACTACCATTGTTGCATACTTACGTGTCACGCCGTCCTTTCGTCAGCTGAAATGCAAAAATTTAAGTCAAGAAATGTTTCACGTTGGATACATGATGATTCCCTAATGATTTCTTCTTACGTAGCGTTTCCACATGCACTACATTAGCGTGTGGAATATTACGAACTCTGTAAGGGCCTGCATACAGAAGTTCGAATTTTGCGGCATCTGTGCTTACCTTTGTTGGAAAGAAAATGAGTGCGAATCAGTACTTTGTCGCCAATCTCGTACTTCTGTAGTCGACTTACCTGCTTCTGTTGTTTCTTCCGCCGACCTGCAGCTCTTTTAGTGTTTGCTAATGCTGTGTCTATTATTTCACAATGTCGAAGCCTACGCGTCTTAGGAAAAGTAATTAGTTCGGTAATTTTGTTCGGTGGGTCTTTATTTGTCAGTATTACGGTTGGTGATAGCATCGTAGATTCATTGGGTATTGCATTTATCACTTCTTGAAACTGTAAAATATATTTATCCCATGTTGTATGTCTTTTATGACAATAAATTCTGCATAACTTCCCGATCTCTTTCATTATTCTTTCTGATGGGTTGGAAGAACTGTGATATCTTGATATGTAAATAGGTGTTATGTTCTTACTTTCTAACATTTTCTTCCATACGTCTGACCTAAACTGCGGACCGTTATCCGAAATAACCTTCTGTACACGTCCTACTACTGATAGAAAATCTCTTACAAACGCTCTTGATACTGTTCTTGCTGTTGCTTTCCTTAGTGGAGAAAATGTTACAAATTTGGATGTTAGTTCTACAGCTACAAAAATATAACTATAACCATTATTTGTTCTGGGGATTGGACCGAAAAGATCCACTGCTGCCATGTGTCTTAACTTAACCGGTATGATGGGATACAATGGTGGAATGTGTGACACTGTTGATGATTTAGCTTTTTGACATATCTTGCATGATGCTATTACTTTTCTTATGTGGTTTTCCATGTTATTAAAGTGGCAATTTTGTCGCAGAATCAGAAAGCATTTCCTCGCTCCGTAGTGTCCATAACTTAGATGTGTATACCATATCAGTTTATTTACGATCCCTTCCGGAATGCATAAAAGCCAATTATTACCGTCTCGGTATGATCGAATAAAGAGTATATTTTGATGTACAGTGTAATGAAGTCTGACTTTAGCGTTACTTCTGTCTTTCAAAAGCGTTACAATCTCTTTCAGTGTTTCATCTTTCTGCTGTTCTCTCTCTATATCCTGTAATGCTGCTGATATAAAGTTTTCGAAAGCTACTTGTTTAATATACATAATACTATGGTTGTTGTAGCAAAAGGTATTTTCTTTCTCCATGCGTTTATTGTGAATAGACCTCGACAATGCGTCGGCAACAGTATTCTGCGTGCCTGGAATGTGTATAATGGTAAAATCAAACTCTTGTAAGTATAATTTCCAGCGGCTTAATCTATCGTGCGTAAGTTTTGCTGACAATAAAAACTGGATTGCTCGGTGATCGGTATATATTGTTGTATGTCGGCCATATAGAAAATGACGGAATCGCTTAAAAGCGTAAATTACACATAGTGTCTCTAATTCTGTTACAGAATAATTGCGCTCTGCTGGAGAAAGTATCCTGCTTGCAAAAGCAATGTGTTTCACGACTGTCTTATCTTCTTCCTTTATTTCTTGGAAAATATGTACTCCTAGTGCTGTGGTTGAACTATCTGTTGCAACGGAAAAGTTTTGTGTTGGGTCAGGGTGTGATAACAAAGGTGCTTTTAATAATGCTTCTTTCAAGTTCTCGAATTCAGCTTCAACGTCTTCATTCCATGACCAAAGTGTGTTTTTACTTGTAAGCTGGTATAGCAAGGGCGTGTCTAATGCTTTGTAGTGGATAAATTTTCTAAAATAATTGATAAGACCTAAAAAGCTCCGAAGTTCCTTTTTGTTTGTTGGCACGTCGATGTCTTTCAGTGCTTGCAATTTGTCAGGGTCTGGTGCGATACCTGTTTGTGAGATAATGTGCCCTAGAAATTTTATTGACGCTTTACCAAATTCAGATTTACGCAAGTTTATAGTTATACCATTCTGCTCGAATGTATTCAGTAATTGTTGAAGAGTATGATTGTGTTGTTCCCAGTTTTCTGCTGCAATTAAAATGTCATCGACATATGTAGTAATTTTGTTTTTCAGATCTTGTGGTAGAATAGTATTCATGCCTCGTATAAAGGCGGCAGACGAAATCGTTAGTCCAAACGGAAGTTTACAAAATTGATAGCATTCCCCAAAGCAAAGGAATGCCGTATATTTTCGGCAATTTGGGTGTAGTTGGATTTGCCAAAACCCTGATTTGAGGTCGAGTGTAGTATAAATGGAGGTGCCATGAAATTTTTGCAGTAACTCTTCTAACGTCTGTGGTCGGTCGGTTTCTGTAATGATTATTTTATTAACTTGACGTGAATCTAAAACTAAACGTAGTGATCCATCCTTCTTTTCAACAATGTGTAGTGGATTTATATATTGGCTGGCTGCTGGTTCTATTATTCCTTGATCGATCATTGCTCGTAATTCTTTCTTAACTGCTTCTGTGTGTATGTGTGGGATTGGATAATGCTTTGCTTTGAAAGTCTCGTGTGGTTTCACCTGAAATTCGTACATAAATCCTGTCATTGTTCCTGGAACATTGGCAAAAACTGCTTTGTGTTGTACCAGAATATTTTCAAGTTCTGTGCGTTCTGCGTCGCATTTTGCTACACTATTGTCTACCTTGCGTGTAATTGTCTCGAACATATTGTACTCCTGTTCCTCTACCAAGTCATTATTAAGTGTGTTCGTGTATAGTGCGATATAACAATCGTTATCTTGAGAATCAGTAATAATCTCGATCCTGTGCATATTTTGTTCTTCGGAGGATACTGTGTTTTGAAATCTTACGATCACTTCCCTGTTTTCCTTTTGTAGTGTGAGGTATGACGATTTGAAGTCAATCGTCGCATCGTACTGAACAAGAAAATTTATTCCTAATATCATGTCTGTTGTTAAATTCGGAACTATCCAACAATCACTGTGGAACGTTTCCCCTGCAAAAACAAATGTTAATTGTGTCTGTCTTTTAACTTCAATGCCTTTTCCTGCAAAAGCTCCCTTGACCTTCGTTCTGTTTAAAGGAAATACTGGGTAATCATTATTGCTATTGCATCTGTTAAATGTGTCTTCGTTAATTACGCACATAGGTGAACCTGAATCAATTATCGCTAAAATATTGTGCGACTGTAAATTTATCTCTATTATTGGGTGATATATTGTTTTCTGTAGGATTGGTTTTTCCTGTAACAATGTGTCTCTCACGTCGTCAAATGTAATGGCATTTTCGGTCGTTATGTTTTCTCTGTGTGATTTCATAGTATCGACATTAAGAGATTCATTGCAGGTTTTCTCTAGTCATAATTCTTCCGATATGTGATTTTCAGCTTGGGAGTTTGGTATGTGTTCTATCAACTGTACAGTTCTGCCGTTTTGATTATTAGCAGTGTCTGGTGGATGAAATCTGGTGTCTGGTACATTCATACGGTAACGCAGCTGTTGGGCCCTGTTGTAGTTTCTGTTAAAATTGTCATTGTGGAACGTCCTCGGCGGTCTGTGTTCGTTTTCTTTTCTCCTGTCGTTATAACTGTGACTGTACGGCAGCCCACCTGCACCCCGTAGAAACGTTTGTTTTTGTTCATTTTGCGGTCGACCCGCGTAATGGCCTTCCCCGGTCGCGTTATCTGAGCGATGATTCATATGGAAATTTGACCTATTCGGTTGCGTGTTAAGTCTCGGATTCTGTTGCTGTCCTGAATATATATTTACCGTGTCAGTATAATGTTTTTCATTACTCCTGTTTTCGTTGTCATTTTCGCTGCGAAAGCGTTTACTCGGATTGTTATTACCAAATCGTGTTTGTTCAAAAGTAGCTGAGTTTGTTTGTTTTCCGTTCTGTCGTGAAAAATTTTTGTTAACAAATGCGTAGTCTGCCTGGTGTGCTTCTAATAGTTGTAAGATGTCTCTAAAAGCGGATACATTGTCCTTTTGTTGCCCTGTCAGTAATGACACTTTCGAAGCTCTGGGCAGTTTTGAAATGCAAAGCTGTATTAATGCCGATTGACTGTATGGCTCGTTGAGGTACTGGTTCTGTTCCACCATGTACTCGAAAAATTGTGTGATTGTTGGAAAGGTAGAATTTTCAAAGTTTGGCAAACTAAGTAGCCGATCTTTGATGCTGTTTTGTGTAGTGTCAGACCAATATGCTGATAAAAATGCTTCCTCAAATGCTTCTACGGAAAAACATTGTCTAGCAATTGGTCGCATTCGTCGTGCTGGTTCTCCTTCAAGAAAACTGACAATAAATTCTAACTTATGTTGTACTGGCCATGATGGTGGAAGTGCTCCCCTGAACTGTTGGATAAAATCCAACGGATGTATTTGCGCCCTGTCGTTTTTAAATGTTTTAAACTTTCTAACTGAAAGAAAATGTTTGTGATCAAAACTGGCATGTCTGTGTGTGTAAGTGTTGTCGTATTGTCTTGAATATGGATTCGGGTGTCTTTCTTCCTGGGTAAAATCTCTTACTCTCTGAAGTCTACCAACATTATATGTATTATGGATCTGAGGCATTTCGTAACGGTGTGTGTTCTGTTGAAAATGATTATGTGCGGCGGTTTCTTGTGCGTCCGCTATCTCTTGCTGTAGAGAATTTATTTGCTGATGCAATGAATCATTACGCGATTTTAGATCTGTGATAGTTTGTTGTATATTTGTCAATGGCGTGTTATTACTATTAGAGTTCTGTTGCACTGGGACTGGTGCAGTGTCGTCTGATCTCTCGTCATTGTTAGTATCTAAAAGATCTATTCTTGTAGTGAGTTCATTGATCTTTTCTGTCAGTTCGTTTCGTAATTTACGGTTGCTTTTGGCGACTTTCTTAAAATCTGCCTTTAAATTTTCTGTGTCATGGTTAATTTCTATGTGTTCTATTTTGTCAGTTAGTGTCTGAACGTCCTCTGTTAATTTATCTTTAACATTCTGGATTTCAGTGTCTGTAGAAGTTTTCACATCGATTGTCTGTGTTTGGATTTCTGTAAGCCTGTCTTGTATTTGATTATTTGTTTCTTTGACCGTTTCGATTTCTTCCGAGATCGACTGTATGTGATTGTCTACATATGTTTTGCCCTGGGCAAACACTTTCTTTTTGTCGTCCTGACGCTGTTTAGTGATTGTTTGTAGTAATTCTTTTCGTTCTTTATCCTGCGATCGCACCAGTTTACGGTGACGTATCAAACAGTTTTCTGTGTGATTGTTAAAACGTTCATCAATCTGAGCGTTTTGTTTAGCAAAGTTTTCTGTCATTGTTTCCCGTATACTAACTGCAAATGTTGCTTGGTTATCGGATATTTCTTGAATTTTGTCGCGTAATTCTTGTGTTGATTGTGAACATTTTTCAGCGACTGTTTGAATTTCTACCTTGATTTCGTGTTTTAGATTTTGGTACATGTTGTCTAATTTCTGATCTGTGTGTGCGTGTTCTGCCTTAATTTCGTTTTTTAGATCTTGTGACCTTTTTTTTAATTCTTGTGACCCTCTGTTAAAGTTTTGATTCATGTCTTGTCTCATTTGTAGCAAAAATGCCATTATTGGATCCGTTTCGGATTGACTTCTGTGTGTATTTGTATTCGTTGTTAAAGGCTGTAGATCTGTGTTCATTTGAACATCCTCAGATGATTGTGACTGCGTCACGTTTTCCGTAATTTCGGAATTTTGGTCATGAGAACTGTTGGATCTGCTACGCAGGTTGTGTAGCTGTGTACCGTTTGAATCTAAATCAGTGCTTAATGGAGTCTCTCTGTCTGACTGCATTGTAGTGGTTTCGTTACTGAAACTGTTATGTCTACTATGCGGAATTTGTGACTGTGTACCGTCTGTTGCATTTAATGCCAAATTATTTTGCACTACCGTTTCATTGTCTGTGGGCATTTCTGAAGTTACTTGTTCGTTAAACGCTTCCATATTGTTACAGTTATTAAATGTCTGTTCACCTAACGTTTCAGAATCAGGGTTTTCACACGTATTATTACTGCCTATTCCAGAAAAGAATCTCTCGTCAGTATTTTGTACAGTTTTATCAGTTTGAGAACGAGTAATTATTCTGCGGGACATTGTCTATAATCATCACACGCAACAAAAAGTTTTATCAGTTTGAGAACGAGTAATTATTCTGCGGGACATTGTCTATAATCATCACACGCAACAAAATATATCACTGTTCAAAGCGGATTCAACACTGAACAAACACTTTTCAACGCCGAATCAATAAAGCAAACAGAATTGCCGATGACCTGTGAATAAAAGTTATACACTTTAGTATATGCGTTGCGCCACTTAACAGTAACTTATTCACACTATTATCAAAGTCAGTATATTCATATCCACAGTAGATTCACTAAAATGTCGTACTGAATGGATGTCGCCAAGTGAAACCTTCCCGTCTAATATTGGATGAACGTTTGCTTGCTGACTGAACGCTGCGTCTCTTAAAATCTTTTAACTGCTGCTCTGTCAAGACTACCTGCTGATTATTACGACGAAACATAAAATGTGTTGTCGCCGTGGCCCTCAGTCGTTACCTGAAATTATTAAGACTGATTCTTACCTTTAATTATTTATACTGGATCGCCATCTGACTGCTACAGCAAACTGTGGAATGAATATACTTACTTCTCTTTAACATAATTATAAGCTGCTGGTGGAGTTTCATAATACTTTGTGACTGGAATTCTTTAAGTTGAAGTTAATTTAGATTTGATAAAAGCTGAAGCTCAGTTTAGACTTTTCTTTTAAGATAACAATAAATTCCGTAAAGCATTTACGTGAATGATTTTGGGATAGAAAATTCTTAATGCATTTAATCTGGTAGAAGTTAACTATATTCTGAGAACGATCTTGACAAACAATTACAAGGGGTATAGTTCTTTACAAAAATTCTTAAAAAGTAGCGTTGCGCTACATACCTAATTTTCCATCAAAATTACATAACTATATTCTGAGAACGATCTTGACAAACAATTACAAGGGGCATAGTTCTTTACAAAAATTCTTAAAAAGTAGCGTTGCGCTACATACCTAATTTTCCATCAAAATTACATAACTATATTCTGAGAACGATCTTGACGAACAATTACAAGGGGCATAGTTCTTTACAAAAATTTTTAAAAACTAGCATTGCGCTACATATAGCGAGTGGCTGGCGAGCACACCGCTTCTTTCAAAGTGTTAATTCATACCTCGCTTACAGCGACCTCCTCTCATGTCTCGCTAGTTACGACTGCCTCGTCTCACATCTTACTCGCAACTGCTCGCTTCCAACGCTCAATGCTACAAAAGTGCGGTCTCGCCGCCAACAATGGTTTTTGGTGCAGACAATCCCTGCTACCATTACAGATGTATTACTGCGCGCTGTTTCCCGCTCTTTCTCAAAATGTATCTATGCTCGGTTTCCCGCTCTTTCTCAATAATACACAATGCAATTTAATTAACAAAACAATTTAAATAAGAAACAGTTCAGATAATTACATGCTAAAACAGTTTAAATACGCCTATTACATAATTACACTCTTAAAAGAATTGCTTACAGTACGATGTGTCTGCAGCTTTTAATTGTTGGTTAGATGTCGCAGTACTTATTTGGCCAGCACAATAGATCTTGCTACAATGCAATGCATGCCGTAAGCCAGCATACCGCAACTTCAAACTGGCCTACAAAAAGATATAGCCACCTATTCTTTCTTGGGTAAAAGCTTCTTCAAACACTGCAGAATTAATAGCAGCAATTTTATCTAGTCCATCTGAGGAAAATATAACAATTATGCTCAATTTTTATCCGCCATAACGTAATTTATGTGTTTGATATTCCACTTGTAACCCGATACTGTCTTCCTCTTCCATTTAGAGAACGTTCTAGTAAGCAAAAAGGCGATAAGTGTGCCGCCAAAACCCTTCCACGAGGAAGTACCTACTGATTAGTCTTAAAACTAAAGTCATGACCCTGTACATTTGTAATTACATAAGTCCGTGACAATTACGACAATGAAAGCAGTTTTACAAAATACATATATCAATACTTAAGTTATTACTTAAACAGTAAAGTTCAAAACAATGTATCTACGGCTTAAGATTTCTGGTTCATTTGTCTCGTGGCAGCACGGTACAGTGTTAGGTGAGCTGGTGAGCTAATTTTGTGACTGATACCGATAGATGGAGTAAGTGTACCGTGCTTGCTCTAATACGTCACTGCCTTTTATACGAGGGTTGTAACTTTAATGTGGCAACTATTTATTTACAGCTCGTACAAAATAGATATGAGTTCCACAATTTTACTAACCTTCAAAGTAGTCAACAGCATTGTGTATAACCCGTTGCCGGCGATGTGGAAGTCGTAGGATACTCAGCAGTGCCAGTTGCGTTGACAGTTCGAGCGGCGCGGTCTATTGCCCGATGAATTTTTAGCAATTCTGAAGCGAATGCCGTGAAGTGTTTCCTTCTGTTTAGAAATCGAGTTGAACTCACGAGGGACAATGCCCAAGCTGTTACTGATTTGTTTGACTGATGGGGCTGCTAAGCGTTGTACCACCTACTGCACTCCCTTGAATTAAGCTCTCAAATGGCTCTGCGCGCTACGCGACTTAGCTTCTGAGGTCATCAGTCCTGAATTAAGCCCTCGTGAGTTCAACTCGGTTTCTACACTGAAGGAAACACTTCACGACAGAACTGTCAACACGACTGGCACTGCTAAGAGTATGCTACGTTTCCACATTGCCGGCAACGGGTTATACAGAATGCTGGTGACTGCTTTGAAGGACAGTAAAACTTTGAAACACGTCACGTATCTATTTTGTACGAGCTATAAATAAAGTTGTCACTATTAAAGTTCCAACACTCGTAAATTGTTATCCGTCTATACACGGCTAATAGTCGTAGTAACAAGTTACCAAAACAGAATTATATTACTGAAAGAAAACAGTTCACACAATTTGATAATGATGCTTCTGTCGTTATAAGGCAAGGAAATAGTTGCCACGGTCCGCGAGGTTCCTCCACCCCTCCCCCCCCCCCCCCTCCCACCCCTCCCCCGCCCTTCGGAGGTTCGCATGGGGCCAGTATGTCGTGTCGTCCTTAGTGTGTAAAGTTGTTTAAGTTACATTAAGCAATGTGTAAGCTTGTAAGCTTAGGAACCGATGACCTCAGCAGTTTTGTCCCATAAGACCTTACCACAAATTTCCAATTTTCCCTCGAACTCCACATTTGGAGATGAATTGCTCTTACCAACAGAACATAAACTGGGCAAGTGACGGAAGTATTCTGTTCTGCGGTATGGTAACAGTGGCTAAACGACATCCTCGTTACGTGTGTCAAACTAATCAGGCGCGGACGATATGGTAATTGGCCATTCTATCGTGCGGATCTCTTTGTTTCCAGCACTTCTCAGGTGAACCGTTCCTACAGCAAGACAATTCGCGTCTGAAGAGCATCCAATTCGTTTGAGGAAGCTTCCACGAACATGAGATTGCTTGTGGGACTACTCTAGCGGCAAGACGTACATTTTCGTTCAGAAACGCTACCTCACAGCGATTGTTGTTCTGAACTGGACCTGCCTCGCGCCTTGATTTCTGGAGTGCTGCAGATGTCGGTCGATGCCTATAGAAATACTTACATGGAGCTGATTTCAATGATAAATTTAGAAATAAAGTAAACGGTTAGCAGACGTATAGCGAAACGGGAGGGGGGGGGGGGGAGAATTATTCTCTACGTCTACATCTACATATACATTCCGCAAAGCACAGTACGGTGGATTGCGTAGTGTGCCTTGTACCGCTCTTACTAATTTTCTCGCCTGTTCTACCTGCAAATAGAGCGCAGGAGAAACGACGGTCTAAAAGCCTCCGTACGAGCCCCAATTGATCGCATCTTATCTTCATGATCCTTACGTGAAGTCTACGTTGGCAGCAGTAGAATCGCTCTACAGTCGGTTTCAAATACCGGGTCTCTCAATCTGCGCGATAGTGCCTCGGGAAAAGTACATCGTCTTCCCTCCAGGTATACCGAATCGAGTTCACGAAGGATATTCGTAATACTTGCGTGCTGATCGAACCTACTGGTACAAATCTAGTAGCACGCCTCTGAATTGCCTCGACGTCTTCCGTTAATCCGACTTGGTGGAAATCCAAAACTCTCGAACACTACTCAAGAAAGGGTCACACTTACGTCGTCTCTTTTATAGATGAGCTACACTTTCCCAAGGTTTTCCCAGTAAAACGAGGTCGAATATTCGCCTTCCTTACTTCCAGCCTGACGCATTCCATTTTACACTGAAGAGCCAAAGAAACTGATACACCTGCCTGCACGAGCATGCAGAAGTGCCACAACACCACGTGGAATGGACTCGAGTAATGTCTGAAGTGGTGCTGGAGAGAACTGACAACATGAATCCTGCAGGGCTGTCCATCAATCTGTAAGAGTGCGAGAGGTTGGAGTTCTCTTCTGAACAGCACGTAGCAAGGCATCCCAGATATGCTCAACAATGTTCATGTCTGGGGAATTTGGTGCCAGCGGAAGTAGTTAAAGGAGTGTTCTTGGAGCCACACTGTAGCAATTCTGGACGTGTGGAGTGCCGCATTGTCCTGCTGGAATTGCCCAAATCCGTCGGAATGCACATTGGACATGAACGGATGCAATTGCTCAGACAGATTGCCTACATATGTGACACCTGTCAGAGTCGTATCTACACGTATTACTCCAACTGCTCACTCCCCGCACCATTACAGAGTCTCCACCATCATGAACAGTCCCCTGCTGACATTCAGGGTCCATGGATGCATGAGGTTATCTTCATACCCCTACACGTCCTCCATTTGATACAATTTGGAACGAGACTCGTCCGGCCAGGCAATATGTTCCCAGTCATCAACAGTCGAATGTCGGTGTTGACGGTCTCAGGCGAGGCGTAACTGTTTGTGTAGTGCAGTCATCAAGAGTAGGCGAGTGGGTCTTTGGCTCCGAAAGCCCATATCGATGACGTTTCGTTCAATGGTTCCAACGCTGACGCTTGTTGTTGGCTAGCGTTGAAATCTGCACCAATTTGCGGAAGGGTTGCACTTCTATCATGTTCAACGATTCTATTCAGTCGTCGTTGGTTCCGTTCTTGCAGAATATTTTCCCGGCCCCAGCGATGTCGGAGATTTTATGTTCTACCGGATTCCTGATATTCACGGTACACTAGTGAAATGGTCGTACGGGGAAATCCTCACTTCTTAGATACCTCGGAGATGCTGTGTCCCATCGATCGTGTGCCGACTATAACACCACTTTCAAACACACATTATGTGAGCAAAAGTATCCGGACACCACAAAAAACATAAGTTTTTCATATCAGGTGTTTTGTGCAGCCACCTACTCCCAGGTACTCTGTATCAGCGACCTCAGTTGTCATTAGACATCGTGAGAGAGCAGAATGGGGCAGTGCGCGGAAATCATGTACTTCGAACGTGGTCGGGTGATTGCGTATCACAGCCCTAGGCCCACTGTTTCGGATCTGATAGTGAAGTGGAAACGTGAACGGACATGTACAGCACAAAAGCATACAGGCCGACCTCGTCTGTTGACTGACAGAGACCGCAGACAGTTTAAGAGGGTCGCAATGTGTAATAGGCTGACATCTATCCAAACCATCACACAGGAATTCCAAACTGCATCAGGATCCACTTAAAGTGCTATGAGCGTTAGGCGGGAGTCGAGAAAACTTGGATTTCATGGTCGAACGGCTGCTCATAAGCCACACATCACGCCTGTAAATGACAAACGACGCTTCGCTTGGTGTAAGAAGCGTAAACATTAACTGATTGAACAGTGGAAAAACTTTGTGCAGAGTGATGAATCACGGTACACAATGTGGCGATCCGATAGCAGGGTGTGGGTATGGCGAATGCCCCGTTGTAGGGAAGCAGCATACTCACGCCTTATAAAATTCACATCAGTCTTTCCATTGTGTGCCAGCCTAGTTCGCTGTAACTAGCTCTGACATCATAAATATTGCGCAATACTTCAAAATGAAGTAAATAACCTGAAACGTTCGTAGCATGTCAGGAATAATACAAAATCAGTATGTGTTGGATATCAGTTCAATAACTTTAACCATTTTCGAAATTTGGATGTTTTTCTGTAAAAATCATTGGCGCTACACAAAAGAGCTATAAACGTAAAAATTTATATTTAGATTTCTTTTGCATAATAATTTAGTAGAAACAGTATACTGGATCTCAAAAATTAAAATTTTAGTTTAAATTAATGATTTTCTTAGAAATTAACGAAGCAAGATAGATTAAGTAGGCGAATAAATAAAGCTAGGATGTTTAAATTTAAGTAGAGTGGAGATCCGCTATAATCATAAAAATGTGAGACGTTTCAACAGAATAACTATAAAACTATAGCTATAGCGTATTTCCAAAGAGCAAGTTCAGAAGCTCGTCTACTGCGTGTAGTGTAATTAAATTAATTCTCTCGCCCAAAATATTTTACTTAGCCACGTCAGACTTTTATTATGATTACTTACTTGTGTGCTGATTGCACATTTAAATCGAGAGCTTCATCGTCCATCAGCAAAGGAAGCAATGATTTATTCGATAACTTAAAGTGGTGCATTACTAGCCCAGCGGCTAGTCGGGAGAGCAGATTTGATCAGGCGTTCCCATAGCCGTCCGCAAAGCGGCTTTATATGTAAGAACGCTGCGCGAGAGGAGGAAGGCCCCAGTTCTCTCCAGACGCTGATTAGCGCACCACCTGTGCCGGGAGTCGCGTAGCGTCGGTATCATTGCTATAAACAGCCTCGGATGCCATAATAAGTTACTCGGGATAGGTGTAACAATGAAATCGTTTTCGAGTGAAGTATTCATTCTGGGATGACTTTAATTTTCTACCTTCAGTTTGCGTATGTCGTATTTTCACATGCCGCCTCTGGACAGACATTCTACCATTATTTAGCGTGGCGTTTGATGAACATTATCATCAAATTATGGCGAGCATTCACTTAAACATTTAATTTGAACAATTATAGTTGCATCAGCGCATTAGACTGTGAACTGCTCTGGTAGTTGGATTGTGTGGATTCTTTTTGGTCTGTGACTTTCAGAATATAGTGGTCATTTTAGAGAGAATTGTTTTTGATTATGAATCCCAGACAATCTCCTAATTCCTCAGAGCTATAAGCTGTAACTATAAATGTATTTCTCAGATGAAGTGGGCACTAGGAATTCTAATTACAGGTTTCACCTTTTGCTAATCACTTTCTGGTTGCCAATATTGTAGTTAGAGAGCCAGTGTTGAGAACGGCAAACAACAGCATTAAATAAATAATAGGAACCTTAACAATCCACCCGCCGCCCCACACAGTGAACATCATATTCCAACGTGTGTAGTGCCAACAGTAAAATTCGAAGGCGGTAGTGTTATGGTGTCTTCGTGATTTCCATGATGGGGGCTTGCACCCCTTTTTGTTTTGCGTGGCAGTACCACAGCACAGGCCTACATTGGTGTTTTAAGCACCTTCTTGCTTTCCACTGTTGAAGAACAATTCGTGGATGGCGATTGCATCATTCAACACGATCGAGCACCTGTTCATAATGCATGGCCTGTGGCGGAGTGGTTACACGACAATAGCACACCTGTAATGGACTGGCGTGCACTAAGTCCTGACCTAAATCCTGCAGAACACCTTTGGGATGATTTGGAACGCCGACTTCGTGTCAGGCGTCACCGACCGACATATACAAGTCTCCTCAGTGCAGCACTCCGTGAAGAATGGACTATCATTCCCAAGAAATCTTCCAGCACCTGATTGAACGTACGCCTGCGAGAGTGGAAGCTGTGATTAAGGCTAAGGGTGGGCCAACACCATATTGATTTCCAGCATTACCGTTGGAGGGTGCCACGAACTTGTAAGTCATTTTCGGCCAGGTGTCCGGATACCTAAGATGACACAGTATAAATCTTGATAACCTGCCATTGTTGCAGCAATAACCAATGTAACAACTGCGCCAGATGCTTCTTGTCTTTTATAGGCGTTGCCGACTGCAGTGCCATATTCTGCTTTTTTCAGTACCTCGGTATTTGAATACGCATTCCTATACCAGTTTCTATGGAGTTTCAGTGTATATCGGTTCGCAACGTTACGCCTGCCTAGATATTTAATCGATGTCACTGTGTCACGTGCATCCTACTAATGCTGTATTTGAACGTTAGAGGACTTATTTTCCTACTCATTCGCATTAATTTACATTTTTCTACATTCAGAGCAAACTACCATTCATCACACCAACTACAAATTTTGTCTAAGTCATCTTGCATCTTCCTGCAATCACTCAACGACGACACTTTCCCGTACATCACAGCGTCAGCAAACAAACGTATATTGCTGCTCAGTCTTTCCGTCAGATCATTTATGTATATAGAGAATAAAATTGGTCCTGTGACACTTCACTCGCGGACACCTGACAATACCCTTGCCTCTACTGAACATTCCCGTCAAGGAACGAACATTCGCCGTCAAGGACCACCTACTGGTTTCTATTACTTAAAAAGTCTTCGAGCCACTCACATATCTGGGAATGTATTCCATATAACAAACGCTTTCCCGGAATTTAGAAATATGGAATCTGCCTATTGTCCTCCATCTATGTTTTGTAGAATATCATCTGAGAAAAGGCCATGCTGTGTTTCGCGCGAGCGATGGTTTGTAAATGCGTGTTAATCTCTGGACAAAAGCTCTTCCGTCTCAAAGAAATTTATTATATTAGAATATTTTCAAGAATTCTGCAGCAAACCAATGTTAAGGACAGTGGTTTAATTCTGTGGGTCAGTTCTTTTATCCTTTTTAAATACAAGAGTCACCTGCGGCTTTTTTCCATTCGCTTAGGACTTTTCTCTGGGCGAGAGATTTGCGATAAATGTACGATCCTCTTTCGTGAATGATTTCGTAAACGTGAAATGTAAAACGTGTGCCTTACTTTTGCTGTTCTGTTGTCATCCGACACCGGTCGACAAGTCACTGGATACAAGTCTTAGACCCGTTTAGTGATTTTACGCATTACCAGAATTTTCCCGGGTTCTGGACGAGATCTTTTAATAAGGTGTTGTAGGCTTCGCGTATTGATCTTCTTACGAACGTAGGAATTTATACTAAATTTTTGGCTGTCAACATTTGAGCGCTCGTTTTTGTACCTAGAGTGAAACAATCTCTCTTCACTCACAAATTTCCTTTCCATCGTTAATCGACTCACTTAGCACGTATTTCTGTAAAGCGCGATTTACAATCACTTTAAACTTTATCCATGCTCCTCCGACGTTCGTCACACTGGAGCTAAAACGTGTCCATCCATTGTCTAAGTGGGATGCTAACAACTATTTATCAAGATATATTGAAAGAAAGTATGCCATAACTCAGGCATTTATACATGGAATATATTTATTTAAGGACTTAGTTAACATGTTATACACTCCTGGAAATTGAAATAAGAACACCGTGTATTCATTGTCCCAGGAAGGGGAAACTTTATTGACACATTCCTGGGGTCAGATACATCACATGATCACACTGACAGAACCACAGGCACATAGACACAGGCAACAGAGCATGCACAATGTCGGCACTAGTACAGTGTATATCCACCTTTCGCAGCAATGCACGCTGCTATTCTCCCATGGAGACGATCGTAGAGATGCTGGATGTAGTCCTGTGGAACGGCTTGCCATGCCATTTCCACCTGGCGCCTCAGTTGGACCAGCGTTCGTGCTGGACGTGCAGACCGCGTGAGACGACGCTTCATCCAGTCCCAAACATGCTCAATGGGGGACAGATCCGGAGATCTTGCTGGCCAGGGTAGTTGACTTACACCTTCTAGAGCACGTTGGGTGGCACGGGATACATGCGGACGTGCACTGTCCTGTTGGAACAGCAAGTTCCCTTGCCGGTCTAGGAAAGGTAGAACGATGGGTTTGATGACGGTTTGGATGTACCGTGCACTATTCAGTGTCCCCTCGACGATCACCAGAGGTGTACGGCCAGTGTAAGAGATCGCTCCCCACACCATGATGCCGGGTGTTGGCCCTGTGTGCCTCGGTCGTATGCAGTCCTGATTGTGGCGCTCACCTGCACGGCGCCAAACACGCATACGACCATCATTGGCACCAAGGCAGAAGCGACTCTCATCGCTGAAGACGACACGTCTCCATTCGTCCCTCCACTCACGCCTGTCGCGACACCACTGGAGGCGGGCTGCACAAAGTTGGGGCGTGAGCGGAAGACGGCCTAACGGTGTGCGGGACCTTAGCCCAGCTTCATGGAGACGGTTGCGAATGGTCCTCGGCGAAACCCCAGGAGCAACAGTGTCTCTAATTTGCTGGGAAGTGGCGATGCGGTCCCCTACGGCACTGCGAAGGATCCTACGGTCTTGGCGTGCATCCGTGCGTCGCTGCGGTCCGGTCCCAGGTCGACGGGCACGTGCACCTTCCGCCGACCACTGGCGACAACATCGATGTACTGTGGAGACCTCACGCCCCACGTGTTGAGCAATTCGGCGGTACGTCCACCCGGCCTCCCGCATGTCCACTATACGCCCTCGCTCAAAGTCCGTCAGCTGCACATACGGTTCACGTCCACGCTGTCGCGGCATGCTACGAGTGTTAAAGACTGCGATGGAGCTCTGTATGCCACGGCAAACTGGCTGACACTGACGGCGGCGGTGCACAAATGCTGCGCAGCTAGCGCCATTCGACGGCCAACACCGCGGTTCCTGGTGTGTCCGCTGTGCCGTGCGTGTGATCATTGCTTGTACAGCCCTCTCGCAGTGTCCGGAGCAAGTATGGTGGGTCTGACACACCGGTGTCAATGTGTTCTTTTTTCCATTTCCAGGAGTGTATGTGTGACCACCTGGTGTAACATTCATCAGTATATTGAAAGATGAAAGGCGTACAGACAGTAGTTTTTCCCTCGCTTTATTTGCGAGTGGAAAAGGAGGGGAAATGACAAGTAGTTGTACAGGTTACTTCATCCATGTGTGATAAGTTATTAGATGACGTATCAGATGAATTGTTACAGAGCTCCGACCTTGACTGTTCTGTTTGCTCATTCGTCATGCATGTGGATATTACGAGGATAATCCCAAAAGTAAGGTCTCCTATTTATAAGTACAGAACTCTGTTTGTGTGGCAGTTGGTCACACTGTTATGAAGAGTGCTTCGCGCGCTGTGTGTAAACATGCGCTCGCCGCGCTCAGGCGCTCAGTCTTGGCTTAGCAGCCGTTGAGAATGGAGCTCCCGTTGGATGTTACCGCCAAGTGCAAGTTGCGCGCAGTAATTCGGTTTTTGAACGCAAAGGGCACTGCGCCGATTGAAATCCATCATCAATTGAAGGAAGTGTATGGTGAGTCGTGCATGGATGTCAAAAGCGTTCCTAAGTGGTGTAGAGAGTTTGCAGCTGGTCGGACCGAAATTCACGACGAACAAAAGAGCGGGAGACAGTCAATTTCTGAGGAGACAGTGTTGGAGGTTGAGCAAAGCACCCTGGATGATCTCTGTACGTTGGTTCCTGACGTTTCCCGAAACACCGCTTGCAGAATTCTAACGGAAACATTGAATTATCGGAAGGTGTGCCCAAGATGGGTGCCACCCATGCTGACTGAAGACCACATGCGGCAACGAGTTGATGCTTCCCGCGCATTTCTTCACCGCCTTGCTGCCGAACAGGACTACTTTCTGGACTGGGTAAAAGAACATTTGACCGGAAAGCGATTCAGCTCCGACGACAAGGTGAAAGGAGAGGTTCATAACTTTCTGAACAGCATGGCGGCGAGCTGGTATGACATGGGCATACAAAAACTGCCACAGCGTCTACAAAAATGCGTCGACAGAAATGGTGATTATGTAGAAAAATAGCTAAATGTTCAAGCTGTAAGCGGATGTAAACCATTGTAGAAATAAACAGGTCTATGTGCTTATAAAAAATAGGACACGTCACTTTTTAGTTTATCCTCGTAATATCCACATTCATAACAATTTATTTAAAGACTTCCGCAGACACTAATTTTGACTGCTCGGGGAGCAACCAACAGAGACCAGCAACAGCGGGTGCTTGCGGCAGTCGTTGCCAGTATTGAATAGAGACAACCCGCAAGCTCAATGGCCGCTGGTGACAACGCCCGCCCTTCTGACGAATGCAACCCCTGGAACTGCATCTTCCTACCAAGAGACGTAGCCAAGGTCAGTGGCATCTTATTGGTTATTCTTCGTCCGAAGAGTTGTCTTTGCCACATCCATGATGAATAGTCAAGTATTGCCCTAATAGTTCCAGGGGTCGCCATTTCATAGAATTACGTTTGATTTCTGGGGGACAAGAAAGGAGCCTCCACGAAAAGTATGTGAATGCAATACACATACTCGGGCGTCCCCTGGGCGGTTGTATACCGGCTGATCCTTTCACTCCAGAAGCAACATGACAATCCTACAGAAAAGAACCTTATCAGGCCCAGCTCTGACGATTATCTCTGTAAATATTGAAGGCCTGTCTGCATGCAAAGAACGTCTACTACAAGACCTCTGTCAGAAAGAGAAATGTGACGTCCTGTGTCTACAAGAAACTCACAGAGATAGCACACTCAAAAGACCCAAGATAAACGGCATGCGACTAGTAGCTGAAAGGCCACACCGACAGTATGGCAGCGCAATCTTTACCAGGCCAAACATACAGATCCTTTCAAGCAGTATAAACGACATCAATGATACTGAAGTGCTAACCATTGTACTTAGTGACTGTACTGTTACATCAGTGTACAAACCACCAACTGTGGACTTTTCCAGCTCCAACGTAAACAATTTTAACAAAGACAGAATTAATTTTGTAATCGGTGATTTCAACAGCCACAGTACGCAGTGGGGCTACCAAGAAGACGACGACAATGGCACGGCTGTGATCTGCTGGGCCGAGCTAAACAACCTAAAACTGATACATGACAATAAACTGCCTGCTTCCTACAACAGTGGCAGATTGGGGGAGAGGTTATAACCCGGACCTCATCTTCGTTAGCCATCAAGTAACGTCCCAATGCTCAAAAGGAGTTTGCTCACCAATACCAAACACCCAGCACCGTCCAATAATGTGTCTGATCACATCTGTTGTTAAACCCCATAGCGTACCTTTTCGCCGTAGGTACAATTTTAAGAAAGCAGAATGGTCAACCTTTCAAAACCTCATGGAAGATTCTGTAAACAACCTACCACCTGAACCAAGATTCTATGACAATTTCGTGAAGGCTGTGCAGTGGTGTTCCAAGCAATCGATCCCTAGAGGATGCAGAAGCAATTATGTTGAAGGCGTTACGCCAGAATCAGAGAACCAATTGCAGCAATACCTGACACTGTTTGACGCAAACCCTCTATTCGCGGAAACTATCACTGCGGGAGAGCAGCTAACCGAGTCACTAGCTAAAACCAGGAGAGAGAAATGGCTGAGGACAATAGAGGAATTGGACATGAAAAGGAGCAGTCAGAAAGCCTGGACACTCCTTAAACGTCTCAACAATGACCCGACTTTCTCTCCAGGACATGCTCCCGTCACAGCCGACCAAATAGCCCACCAGCTTCTCAAGAATGGGAAACCCGACACCAAAATCAGGAAGTCGGAGACCAAAGTAGACAGGATTGAACACCAAGAAAATTCAACTCTGACCACCCCTCTCACAATGGCAGATCTGGACAAAGCCATAGCGAAAAGCAAGCTAAGGAAGGCCCCGGGCCTGGACGGGATTTTTGTTGAACAGATTAAACACTTTGGTCCCAACGTTAAACAATGGCTACTGAAACTGTTTAACAATTGCATGGAAACATGTCAGATTCCCACAATCTGGAGGAAGGCTAAAGTTATTGCCATTTTAAAAGCAGGCAAAAATGCTGATGACCCCAGAAATTTTCGACCCGTATCACTTCTCTGCCATATCTTTAAAATCTTTGAAAGAATACTCCAGGATCGCCTCTCCAGTGCCATAGAACCCTATCTAATCCCCCAACAAGCAGGTTTCCGCCCAGGGAAAAGCACTACATCTCAGGTGATTAACCTCACGCAGCTGATTGAAGACGGCTATGAGAACCGGAAAATAACCGGTGTCGCCTTTATAGACTTGACAGCCGCATATGACACCGTCAACTTACGTCTGCTAATGAAGAAGCTGTATGCCATTACCAGGGACTTTAAATGCACATCCACAGTTAGAGAACCGTAGGTTCTCTGTGGAATTCCAAGGGATGCATAGCAGGTGGCGGGACCAGGAAAATGGTCAACCTCAGGGCAGCGTACTGGCACCCTTACTTTTTAACATATACACCAATGATCAACCACTGCAGCTGGTACGGAAAACTATATCTACGCCGATGACCGTGCTATGGCCGTACAGGGTGACTCCTTTGAGGATGATGAGACAAAGCTCACGGATACGCTAGACATGCTCTGTCAGTACTACGCTGACAATCAGCTCAAGCCGAACCCTAGCAAAACACAAGTTTGCGCCTTCCATCTCCGTAACAAGCAGGCATCCCGTAAGTTGCGTGTCTTCTGGAAGGACACACTCCTCGAACTCTGTGTTAACCCCAAATACCTAGGAGTAACCCTAGACAGGGCTCTGACGTATAAACAACACTGTATTAACACCAAAATGAAGGTGAGCGGCAGAAATAATATTCTTCGGAAAATTACGAACTCCTCCTGGGGTGCAAAAACATAGGTAGTGAGGACCACAGCACTAGCAGTTTGCTTCCCAGCAGGCGAATAAGCAAGCAGTGTCTGGTACAACTCTACCCACGATAAACAGGTCGACATTGCTCTGAACGAGACCTGCAGGCTCGTCACTGGATGTCAGAAACCGACGCAAACAGACAAGCTCTACCATCTTGCTGGGATTGCACCTCCTGCAGTGCGAAGAGAAGCTGCAGCCTATAGTGAAAGAGCGAGGGCTGAGATGGAAGAGAGCCACCTCCTCCACAAAACTCAGCCAGCCACCAAACGCTTGAAATCTAGACGCAGTTTTCTCAGAGCAACCAAAGATTTTAGCGACCAACCTGGATCTAGGGTGGAGAGATGGAAGCGGTCGGGAGAAGGGCACTGGATGGAACCAAAGGAAGAATTGGCACCAGGTTACGATGAGGAGCGGGTGGTCTGGAGATCACTAAACAGGCTACGCACCAACACTGCACGGTCAAGACATAACCTTCTGAGATGGGGATATTCTACTACATCTAATCTCTGCGACTGTGGAGAGGTGCAGACGACCCAGCACATGTATAACTGCCCTGAATGTCCTTCACACTGCACTTTAGAGGATCTGATGTTGGCAACCCCAAATGCTGTCGACGTAGCCCGCTTATGGGCCAAATGCCTATAACATTTTGTTTCTGTGCACACATATTTGTATATATATTTACATATATTTTCATATGCCTGTAATTAATTTTTTTCTGTGTGCTATTAATTTTTTTATAGTCCTGTATCCATGGTGCTTCTGACACGAATAAAAAAAATTTGATTTCTGCAGATCTGAAACAGTATATCGCTGTTAACCCAACACCGACCATAGCAGAGAGTCGCTAACAGCGGGATTCCTTTGTGTGCCATCAGCGAGAGGTTAGAACAGGCCTGAGAAAGCAGTATACCTATCTATGGGAGGGTCCAGCTGCAGACCGGAAACAGTATATTATAGTCAACCCAACACCAATCAAAGGAGAGCACCAGCACTGGAAAGATCTCTTTGTGTAACCTTAGCGACAGGCTAGAACAGGACTGGGAAACAAATATCCCTACCTACAGGTGGAGGATAAGGAGGGAGGATGGGAGGCAAGATAGGTTCCAAACTGCTTAATCTGTATCCGCACGTCGAGGTGAAGACACATGCACTCTTCTCGTGAAAGGTATGTTTTTTTTTTCGTTAGTTGTGCGATGTTATTACAGCGTTTCGTCCTCCTGTAGAAGCAAGACTGGGATGCTCTGGTAGCGTAACATAGATTTTGCTACTGTATTTTTTTTCATAGTTCCTCGCTTATAGGAGGATTATCTCTCTTCCTCCTAAGATAAATTGGTACCACTCTCAATAAAAACCATGTCTATCGATTTCAAAAGGTTCGCTCAGTATTAGTTATCATGTTGTTGTTTGGTCCTACCAGTATTACGTTATTGATGAAGTCTTTTACTCACTATAGTGTTTGGAACTTGCTAGTTGAATGTATGTTTAAGAACTTGGCTATGGGACTTAACATCTGAGGTCATCAGTCCCCTAGGACTCAGAACTACTTAAACCTAACTAACCTAAAGACATCACACGCACCCATGCCCGAGGCAGGATTCGAACCTGCGACCGTAGCAGTCGCGCGGTTCCGGACTGAAGCGCCTACAACCTCTCGCCACCTCGGCCGGCTATATTTAAGAACTGTTGGATGGTGTTAAGTGCTATTTTGTAGTCTCTTAAACGTAAGATTCAATGTGCTTGTTTAAATATTTATTGTAGCAAACATAAGTTCATACCAAGAAACTGAGTTAACTTATTTAGCTGGAGATTTCATTGATTTTAGTACTGTGTCCGCCATTTTGACTGTTGCCATTGCAGTACTCTTTTTAAAAGCTTTTAAAACGCAGTACTGCACTATTAACACGATGCGACGTGGGTTCTGTCGGTACAATATTCGTTGTAGCAATCATAAGAATCACAGCTGGAGAATACACGATGGAAATACTTCACACAGCAAATTTGTGTTTGTGTTTATTCAGTCCCTTTTTTTATAAAGTAAATGAGCGGATATGACAGCAATTGATATGTTAATAATGGAAACAGTTTAGGTAGACGTGCACTGTGTTACTTTTCAAGGAGCAAATCACCTGTGTAAAATTACTCCATTATCTATTCCTCCAACAGCTGTATAGCAGGAATGCCTCTCTTTCTACACCAGCATCCACAATCTACATCTGTATCCTCAGGGATGCCATGAAAATCAGATTTAAGTGCCTGGCAGAGGTTCATCGGACCACCTTCACAGTTCTCTAGTATTTCAATCTCGTATAGCGCGTGGAAAGATCGAACGCCTGTTCTTTCCGTACGAGCTCTTATTTTCCTTATTTTATTTTGGTGACCGTTTCTCCCTCTGTAGGTTGGTGTCAACAAAATTTTTTCGCATTCTGAGGAGAAAGTTGGTGATTGGAATTTCGTGGAGAAGATTCCGTCGCAACGAAAGACGCCTTTTTTTTAATGATGTCCACCCCAAATTCTGCATCACTTGAGTGCCACACTCTCCCATATTTCGCGATAATACAAAACGTGCTGCCCTTCTTTGAAATTCTACGATGTACTCCGTCAGTCCTATCTCGTAAGTATCCCACATAGCGAAGCAGTATTCTAAAAGAGGACGGAAAGCGTAGTACAGGCAGTCTCCTTAGTAGATCTGTTACATTTTCTAAGTGTCCTACCAATAAAACGTAGTCTTCGGTTAGCCTTCCCCACAACATTTTCTATGTGCTCCTTCCAATTTACGTTTACCGTAATTGTAATTCCTAGGTATTTAGTTAAATTTACGGCCTTGAGATTTGACTGATTTATGTGTAACCGAAGTTAAAGAAACTCCTTTTAGCACTCGCGTGGATGATCTCACACTTTTCGTTATTTAAGGTCAACCATTCAGATATCTTTTCTAGTTCGTTTTGCAATTTGTTTTGATCTTCTGATGATTTATAAACGACAGCGTGATCTGCAAACTACCTAAGACGGCTGCTCAGAGTGTCTCCCAAATCGTTTATATAGACAAGGAACAACAAAGGGCGTATAACACTACCTTCGTGAACGCCAGAATTCACTTCTGTTTTATTCGATGACTTTGCGTCAATTACTACGAACTACGACCTCTCTGACAGGAAATCACAAATCCAGTCACTTAGCTGAGACTATGTTCTATAAGCACGCAGTTTCACTACAAGCCGCTTGTGTGGTACAGTGTCAAAAGCCTTCCGAAAATCGAGAAATACGGAATCAATCTGAAATCCCTTGTCAAATGCACTCAACACTTCATGCGAATAAAGAACTAGTTGTGTTTCACAAGAACGATGTTTTATAAATCTATATTGACTATGTGTCAATAGACCGTTTTCTTCGAGGTAACTCATAATTTTCGAACACAATATCACAATATATATTCCAAAATCCTGCTGCACATCGGCGTCAATGATATGAGCCTGTAATTTAGTGGATTACTCCTATTACCTTTCTTGAATATTGGTGTGACCAATGCAACTTTCCAGTCTTTGGGTACGGATCTTTCGTCGAGCGAACGGTTGTATATGATTGCTAAGTATGAAGCTAATGCATCGTCATACGCACAAAGGAAACTAATTGGTATACAGTCTGAACGAGAAGACTTGTTTTTATTAAGTGATTTAAGTTGCTTCACTACTCCGAGGTATATTTACTTCTACGTTACTCATATTGGCACCTGTGCTTGAATCAAATTCTGGAATATTTACTTTGTCTTCTTTTGAGAAGTCATTTCGGAAGGCTGTGTTTAGTAACTCTGCTTTGGCAGCATTGTCTTCGATTGGATCTCCATTGCTAACGCGCAAAGAAGGTATTGATTGGTTCTTGCCGCTAACATACTTCACATATGATGAGAATCTCTTTGGATATTCTGTTAGGTTTCGAAACAAAGTTTCGTTGTGGAAACTATTATAGGTATCTCACATTGAAGTACGCTCTAAATTTCGAGTTTCCGTAAAAGATCGCCAATATTGGGGATTTTGCGCTTGTTTAAATTTGGCAAGTTTGTTTCGTTGTTTCTGCAACATGTTCCGACCCATTTAGCGTACCAAGGAGGATCATCTGCGTCAGCTGTTGTGTGGCGTGAATGAGTAAAGATCGCTTGTGAGGAAGTCTGCTTCGAATATCGATGCGTTACAGATTAACCAGTATGTATGTTTGTGTAGCTGAATGGTCAGAGCGGCTGACTGTCACGCGCGGGCCCTAGCTTCGATTCCTGGTGTTGCCACAGATTTTGCCTCGGTGGAGTGTGTGGTACAGGGTGCACTCAGCCTCTCGAAGCCAAATGAGCAATTACTCGACCGACTAGTAGCGGTTATGGGGTGAAGAGACCCGACATCGACCGCGAGAGCGGTGTTCTGACCACATGCCCCTCCGTATCACATCCAGTGACACCAGTGGCGGAGGATGATACGGCGGTCGATCGGTCCCGATTGGCACGTCTCGGACTAGAACACGGATTATTTTTTACTCTTCTGTGTGGACTGTTCGTTCTGTAACAGATAAAATGTAAATGTCGTGTGACGAGTGCCCAGAATCTGGTAGACCGTTCGCCGGGTGCAAGTCTTTCGATTTGACGCCACTTCGGCGACTTGCGCGTCGATGGGGATCAAATTATGATGATTATAACAACACAATATCCAGTCCCAGATTGGAGAAAATCTCCGACCCAGTCGTGAATCGAACCCGGGGCCTTAGGATTGACATTCTGTCGCGCTGACCACTCAGCTACCGGGGGTGGACTCTGTAAGAGATCGAAAGAGGCCAGGACTGGCTCTATATAGCAAAGCGAGACGAGTTTCACACCAAATCCAGCAAATGTGCGGTTTATATCTTTTCATCGCGATCTTCTTTAGGCGACAGTTCTAATGGGAGTTCCTTCTACATAGGTGTATTTACCACAGTTGATTAACTTATCAAACGTCCAGACGACATATAGGTGGCGTCTGTTCTTTCATGCACCACATATGTATAATTAAGGTGAAGATGGCCAGTGATTTCTTCAGTGCAGATGCACACCAAACCCGAACTATCACGAGACTTGGCAAAATGCCATGAGTAATGAGGCAACCGTGCAAGAGGCACTGCATAAGTAGTGTGTGGATAAGTTGAGAATTTGGTTCTGGCGGAAGACGTGCTAGGGTAGTCCGCACAGTTGTGTTGACCACTGTGTCCAGATGTCGTAGGCCGGTTTGAGGCGCCTTGTCGCTGTCCGTGCGGCTCACCCCGCCTCGGCGGTTCGAGTCCTTCCTCGGTCATGGGTGTGTGTGTTGTCCATAGCGTAAGTTAAAGTTAGATTAAGTAGTGTGTAGGCTTAGGGACCGATGACCTCTGCAGTTTGGTCCGATAAGAGCTCACCACAAATTTCAAAAATTTCCAGATGTCGTAGTGGTCAGCGCATCTGTCTCGTAAACACGAGACCTGGGTCCGATTCCTGGTGCAGCACAACTTCTCACCTATTCCCACTGATATAAATCAATGCCCACTGGCAGCTAATGTCACTAGTCCCTTGTGTCTTGAGGCAGAAGATAGTCAGACTCGTCACATACTTTTACGAGAGTGTCTGGAGCTACTGCACTCACTGCTGCTGCAATGTCGCTTCGTATTTCGCCCAAAGATGTTATAGGGGGAAGGACATAGATAGAGTCTTTCGTAAACGAATTACATATCATGAGGTCAGACGATATAGGAGGCCATGGTTCTGTGCGTGATCCGTAAGCCATTTACGCCCGATCCATCGTTGATGCCTTACTCTCGGCAAAACAGATGTTGCACACTCGAAACTTAATTGCACATGCTGGAACGGAGAAAGAAAAACACCTTCTTTATAAAGTCAGTGAAAATACAGTCTATATCGCGATGGCACTTTATTAAGAGACCGGTTTCGGCCTAAGGCCATCTTCAGACAGCACCAGCACCTGAAGTTGACGATGCGTACGGCAACCAGTTGACCTCAGTCGCTGAAATTGCTGCTGTGTTATCGCCATCTCTAGTCGGTGCAGACTGTGCTATTAACAGACGAGTGAACGAGTTATCTGCATCACAGAGGCTCATGCTGACAGCCACATGAATCAGCAGCTGAGACTAGCGTCATAACTAACTTTTAGTTTCGATGCGAAAGTTAAAAACTCGGCCTAAATTTCTATCCTGATTCCTGTACAAGATAAAGACATGTCAAACCAGACGATTTACACCGCCGTAAAAATTTAGTATACCGTGTTAGAGGTTTTCTATTCACTCATGATTTTTAGTTGCAACAGTGCATATGGGCACATGAACTGATTAATTTGACAAATTAATAGCACAAGGGGTTCTGAGATCCCAGGTATCGACCCATGCTGAAACACCTGTATTACGAATACTGTCCCTGGTATATGTTATACCATTCCTGCTCGACCTTTTCTCGTAGTTCTGTAAGAGTTATTCGCTGACGAGTCGATCGAGTCACTTCTCGTCTCGTCACACCCCAGACGTGCTCGATAAGAGAGAAGTCTGGAGATAGTGCTGGCCATGGAAGTTGGTGCACGTCTTGCAGAGCACGTTGAGTTTCAAGGGCAGTGTGAGGGCGGGAGTTAAAGTATTGGCATGACATATCACCTTGCTGTTGCAAGAACGGCAAAGTAACGCGTCTGACAACATTCCGGTTAGCATACCCTCCACAATCAGCAGAGGTGTATGAGATTTGACGATAAGGCGTCGGGTGGCACTAGTGTGTCTTGGACGAATACACTCTACGAGACAGCGCTCACAAGGTCATCTTCGTCGTACGTGCGAATGAACATCACTTGCGTTCAGGCAGAATCTGCTTTCATCACTGAAGACCACTGCGCGCCATTCCATTTTCGAAGTGATAGCACCAATTCAGCCGCGCACGTCGATGGTGTCGCGAGACTGGAAGACGGGTTAGTGGTTTGCATAGCTGTAGTGCCACTGATAGTAACTGATCCGCAACAGTTCGTGATGACACGTCTGGGATGACAAGCCCTCTTATCCGTGGTGGCTGTACGATCTGCACTGCTGCCCTTACAATACGACGATCACGGCGGGCGTCTGTGCTGCGTGGACGTCCAGAACATAATCTACGGGTGTGTGACACTGACACTAGCATCGTTATACAACTGACTCATCACGTCCAACTTGTGTGGCAGTTCTCCGAAAGCACTATCCCACCGCTCGGAAGGCCATAATTTGACCCCTTTCAAACGCTCTGTTGGCTGTTGGAAGCACGAGTAAGTCTCCGTGGCCTGGTTGTCTGTTTGCTTCACTCGTGTGCACCACAATGAGCCTTCTGGCTGCGAGCGTTCCCTGTTAAAGAGTAGACACAGATGGAGGTCAGTCAACTGTGCCACTATCCTCCCTGTTGGCAGAAGGCACTGAAACCGTGATCGGCACATCTACTACTCCCAGGTGGCATATATCGTCAGCGGATCAAAATCGACGTTGTCTTTCCAGGTATGTTATGTTAACCGGGGACCTAGAAACGACGGAGAGGCTCCGTTCCTGCCGCAGCCGCAGTGGTCCACAACCCCACGACGACTGCTGCAGTCCACTTCACCCCTCTGCCGCCCCACACCGAACCCAGCGTTATTGTGCGGTTCGACCGCCGGTGGATCCCCCAGAGAACGTCTCACCCCATACCAGTGTAACCTCTATGTTTGCTTGATAGAGTAATGGTGGTGTACGCGTACGTGGAGAACTTGTTTGCGCAGTAATCGCCGACATTGTTAGCTGAGACGGAATAAGGGAAACCAGCCCGCATTTGCCGAGGCAGATGGAAAACAGCCTAAAAACCATCCACAGACTGGCCGGCTCACCGGACCTAGATACAAATCCGGCGGGCGGATTCGTGCAGGGGACCGGCGCTCCTTCCCGCCCGGAGAGCCGTGCGTTAGACCGCACGGCCAACTAGGCGAGCCCTTTCCAGGTATACTAATTTTTTTTGACCTTGTATTTGAAACAGCCTGTCGCATATGATGATATCCCTCTTATATTCGCTGCTTCCTTGAATTAAGGCAGTTATTTCTTTGTACTTGTCCATCGGGTTGACCTTGCATCCAAGGTAATACTCGCCCAACGAAACAGACACTTCCCTGTATTCCGACCTTCATTATTCCGGCCACTTTTCTACACTTGTCAAATAGTTTCCGCCAGTTTGCTTCGTTAATTTTATTGCTACAGGCACCACACCCACCCCAAATATACGATTGATAAAATTCCATAGTACTACCATTGGGTGATTTAAAATATTCCTTTATATTGTAATCAATACGATGAATATTCGCCTATGTGGATGCTTTCAAGTGATCGTAAAGTAGTTTATGTCAGATGGAGATACGTCGTTTAGAGCTAGAACATTAATCAAGTCACACATTGGTAAAAAAAAAAAAATTGCAAGGGACTGGCCGGCCTTCACAATGGAGACCATGAATTTGCACTATCTTGTCGAAAATATCCGGATTTTTATATGGGGTGTACACTATTCGCCCTTGAACTTCTCTGGGGACGTTTTCAGGGAGGTGTCTGAATGTCTGCGGATTAACGGCAGACCACTCTTCCTCAAGGGTTGAAATCAGAGAAGATAATGATGTTGGACGGTGTGGTCTGGAGCAAAGCCGACACTCTAACTCATCCCAGAGGGATTCCATTGGGTTCAGGTTGGGAAACTGCACTTAACGAATGTTATTGTCCACAAAACACTGACTCACAGATGCTGCATTATAGCATTGTGCATTTTCATGCTGATACAAACAGTCATCGTCTCCGAGCTGTTCCTCTACTGTTCACAGTACACTAAACTGTATTCATATCCTTCAACATTTGGTGTTTTCTTAAGCGCAATAGGGGTACAACACTCTAACAAAGAAAAACACACCATACTGTAACAACACTTCCTTATTACTTCACTATTGGTGCTACACATAAGGACAAGTTCCGTTCGACAGACTTTCGCCAGGCCCAAACTCTTTCGTCGGGTTGCCTCTGGGTATAGCGTCATTCATTACTCCAAATCACTCGTTACCAGTCATACACTATCCAGTGGTGTCGCTCTTGACGGCACCTCGAGCGTCGCTTAGCACTAAATGCAGAAATGTGTGGCTTATTAGGAGCCGGTCGACCATTGCACCCTATTCATTTTAACTCCATACGCAAAGTCACTGTGCATAGTCACTAACTGATGGTGCACTTAGAAACTCACGAGTGACTGCTTCCGCTGATTTCATGTGACTTTTTATAATCACCTTCTGCGATGCTCGACTGTTCCTGTCCGTCTGTACATGACATCTGCCTGGTCTAGTTTCAACTGTGTTTTTTCCTTCGCGTTTCCACTTCATAACCATATCACTAACTGTCAACGTGAGCAGTTTTAGAAGGGTTGAACTGTCCCTGATGTATTTGCTACTCAACTGACATCCAATGACTAGCCGAAGCTCGAAGTCATTGAGAACTCTAAAAGATTCATTCTGCAGTTACTGCTTCACTGCTGAAGATACAAGACTGCCCGCCTCATTTTATATTAGCGGGTTCGCCCATTGTGGCATTTAGTGGTCAGTTCCCCCTTACATTGGAGTGTCCGGATACTTTTGATCAGATAGCGTGTCATTCAGTACTTCAGCTGTTTTCCCCACTTCACTGTATTAGAAATTAATTACCTTTCTTTTTCAACACGTATTGTCTGATTTGTTGATCGTCCTCATTATCGTATTTCGTATGGATTTGTGCTCCACGTAAGTCCAGTTCTCTTGTACCGACCGACTTGTAAACTAACTGCCTCAGCCCTACCCCAACGACCAACTGTCTATAAATCGCTTTTGCGTTCGAATGACGAGCACACTTTGACAGCAGTACAGTGCCCATACAACTATGAAAAAACTTCGTCCTTGTAGATATGGAACGCTTAGACAAGTTTTGGCCTCATAAATTGCCATTTTTAAATGATATCTGATGCATGTTTCAGCAGCTGAAGCACCTCTGTTGTTGCACAAGCGCGAAAACGACAATATTTGTTCCTTAAAAATATGCACTATGTGATCAAAAGTATCCGGACACCCCCCAAAACATACATTTTTCATATTAGGTGCATTGTGCCGTCACCTACTGCGAGGTACACCATATCAGTGACCTCAGTAGTCATTAGAGATCATGAAAGAGTAGAATGGGGCGCTTCGCACAACTCAACAGACTTCGAACGTGGTCAGGTGATTCGGTGTCACTTGTCACACGTATGTACACGCGATTTCCACACACCTAAACATCCCTACGCCCACTGTTTCCGATGTGATAGTGAAGTGGAAATGTGAAGTGACATGGACAGCACAAAAGCGTAGAGGCCGACCTTGTCTGTTGACTGACAGAGACCGCCGACAGTTGAACAGGGTCTGTTGTGTACATAGTTCTGCGTAGTCAGTGTGTACACAAGTTTCCTACTAGCGCGCGCCCCGCTCAGCACAACAGCGCAGGCATAGCGCTCGTCCGTCCCCGCACTACGAGATGGCGCTGTCTTAGAGACGGACCAAATTCTCCTTCTGCCGACCCGCGTATTAATATGTAACGCAGCCAATGAGATTGCTCCTAACGTAGAACCTTTTCTCCTCGCGGATCACACTCGCACAGTGTTACCTGAACGCGCGAGTTATTATAACGAGTGTACAGACCTCCGATTATTCAGTCTGCAATAGTCTGCACTCGGCTCCATTTGTCTGTACCAGTCTATAGTCAAGTTTCAGTCTCCGCCTAATAAGATTATCATATTCCTGTACATAGCCATGAAGATAAATGAATAGACACTTTGTCAAGTATCAGAGATATGTGAGAATAAGATTAACGTGCCAAGACCAAAGGATCTTCAGATTGTCAATTGTAAACAGTTTCCAGAATCAAGTTACATAATGTCTATGATTTTTATTATTTAAAAAAAATGTGTGTAAAAATTAATCAAGTTCTGTTTAAAGTTGGTCACCGTCAGTCTGCTACTCTAAGCGTGGAAGTGGCATTTCTATCGTCTGACCTAATGGCAGAAGATAAACACGCCACGATAAGACCACGAGACATATTGCTGACACTCGCTTACTTCGTTAGAGAGACATGTCAAATAATCTGATGATATGTGTACCGAAGGTCTTACAGTACGCACACCACAGGGTCGTAATGTCTAATAGGCAGACATCTATCCAGACCATCACATAGGAGTTGAAAGCTGCACACATCTATCCAGATCATCACACAAGAATTCCAAACTGCATTAGGATCCACTAAAAGTACTATGACCGTTAGGTGGGAGGTGAGAATACTTGGATTTCATGGTCGAGCGGCTGTTCATAAGCCATACATCACGCCGCTTAATGCCAAACGACGCCTCGCTTGGTGTAAGAAGCGTAAACATTGGACATTGGAGAATCGTCGTGCGGAGTGACTTATTACGGTACACAATGTGGCGATCCAATAGCATGGTGTGTGTATGTCGAATGCCTGGTGAACGTCATCTGCCAGCGTGTGTAGTGCCAAAAGTAAAATTCGGAGGCGGTGATGTTGTGGTGTGATCGTGTTTTCTATGGAGAGGGCTTGCACCCCTTGTTGTTTTGCGTGGCACTGTCATAGCACAGCCCTACATGTTTCACGCACCTCCCTGCTTCCCACTGATGAAGAGCAATTTGTGGATGGGCATTGCATCTTTCAACAAGATCGAGCACCTGTTCATAATGCACGGAATGGTTACATGACAATAACATCCCTGTAATTGAGGGCCTACACAGAGTCCTGACCTGAAACCTATAGAAAACCTTTGGAATGTTTTGGCGCACCGACTTCGTGTGGGGTCTCACCGACCGACATCGATATCTCTCCTCAGAGCAGCACTCCGTAAAGAATGGGCTGTCATTCCGCCAAGAAACCTTCAGTACCTGATTGAACGTATGCCTGCGAGAGTGGAAGCTGTCATCACGGCTAAGGGTGGACCAACACCATATTGAATTCCAGTAATACTGACGGAGGGCGCCAAGTACTTGTATGTCAATTTCAGCCAGTTGCCCGGATACTTTTCATCACATAGTGTAGTATACGTGGAGTTGTTTTATTGCTACACATTATCTACAGTTGTTCTCCTAGTGAATAAATTATTTTAGATCGATATTTCCTGTATGTAAACTTCACAATATTCTGATAACTGAAATTTTTTTTCGAGAAGTACTACTGCTTCTACTAATCTCAGAAGAGATCTGTATCTACATGGATACTCCGGTAACCATCGTGCGATGCTGACGGAGCCTACCCTGTACCACCAGTAGCCATTTCCTTTAGTGTTCCACTCGCAAATAGCGCGAGGGAAAAAAAGACTGTCTATATGCCTCCGCATGAACAGTAATTTCTCGTATCCTATCTGCGTTGTCGTCACGCGCAATGTATGTTGGCAGCAGTAGAATCATTCGGCAGTCAGCTTTAAATGCCGGTTCTCTAAATTTTCTCAATAGAATTTTTCGAAAAGAACGTCGCCTTCCCTCCAGGGATTCCCATTTGAGTTTCGGAAGCATCTCCGTAACAATTACGTGTTCTTCATACCTACCATGACTATTAAATTTTCGTCTCCCTTCACTATCTGAATAATGTCTTTTATTTCATCATACATTTCTTCAATTTCTTCGTCATCTGCAAAGCTAGTTGGCATATAAACTTGTATTACTGTAGTAGGTGTGGGCTTCGTATCTATCTTGGCCACAATAATGCGTTCACTTTGCTGTTTGTAGAGCTTACCCGCATTCATATTTTCCTGTTCATTATTAAACCTACTCCTGCATTACCCCTATTTGATTTTGTGTTTATAACCCTGTAGTCACCTGACCAGAAGTCTTGTTCCTCCTGCCACCGAACTTCACTAATTCACTCGAATTCCAGTCACCCACATCTAATAGTCATGGAATACTGGAATTCGAGTGTAGGAAAAGGGAGAGAAGGAAACGTAGTAGGTGACTATGGATTGGGAAGCTGCCTGGTAGAACTTCGCACAGAGCACAACTTAATCATAGCTAACACTTGGTTTAAGAATCATGAAAGAAGGTTGTATACATAGAACAACCCTGAGATACTAAAAGGTATCAGATAGGTTATATAATGGTAAGACAGAGATTTAGCAACCAGGTTTTAAATTGTAAGACGTTTCCAGGGACAGATGTGGACTATGACCACATTCTATTGGTTATGACCTGTAGATTAAAACTGAATAAACTGCAAAAAGGTAGGAATTTAAGGAGATTGGACCTGGATAAACTGAAAGAACCAGTGGTTGTACAGAGTTTCAGGGAGAGCATAAGGGAACAATTGACAGGCATGGGGGAAATAAATACAGTAGAAGAAGAATGGGTAGCTTTGAGGGATGAAGTAGTGAAGGCAGCAAAGGATCAAGTAGGTAAAAAGACGAGGGGTGCTAGAAATCCTTGGGTAACAGAAGAAATATTGAATTTAATTGATGAAAGGAGAAAATATAAAAATGCAGTAAATGAAGCAGGCAAAAAGGAATACAAACGTCTCAAAAATGACATCGACAGGAAGTGCAAAATGGCTAAGCAGGCATGGCTAGAGGACAAATGTAAGGATGTAGAGGCTTATCTCACTAGGGGTAAGATAGATACTGCCTACAGAAAATTAAAGAGACCTTTGGAGATAAGAGAACCACTTGTATGAACATCAAGAGCTCAGATAGAAACCCAGTTCTAAGCAAAGAAGGGAAAGCAGAAAGGTGGAAGGAGGATATAGAGGGTCTATACAAGGGCGATGTACTTGAGGACAATATTATGGAAATGGAAGAGGATGTAGATGAAGATGAAACGGGAGATACTATACTGCGTGAAGAGTTTGACAGAGCACTGAGAGACCTGAGTCGAAACAAGGCCCCCGGACTAGACAACATTCCATTGGAACTACTGACGGCATTGGGAGAGCCAGTCCTGACAAAACTCTACCATCTGGTGAGGAAGATGTATGAAACGGGCGAAATATCCTCAGACTTCAAGAAGAATATAATAATTCCAATCCCAAAGAAAGCAGGCGTTGACAGATGTGAAAATTACCGAACAATCAGTTTAATAAGCCACAGCTGCAAAATACTAACACGAATTCTTTACAGACGAATGGAAAAACTAGTAGAAGCCGACCTCGGGGAAGATCAGTTTGGATTCCGTAGAAATACTGGAACACGTGAGGCAATACTGACCTTACGACTTCTCTTAGAAGTCGAAGTTAAGGCAAACCTACGTTTCTAGCATTTGTAGACTCAGAGAAAGCTTTTGACAATGTTGACTGGAATGCTCTCTTTCAAATTCTAAAGGTGGCAGGGGTAAAATACAGGGAGCGAAAGGCTATTTACAATTTGTACAGAAACCATATGGCAGTTATAAGAGTCAAGGGACATGAAAGGGGAGCAGTGGTTGGGAAGGGAGTGAGACAGGTTTGTAGCCTCTCCTCAATGCTATTCAATCTGTATATTGAGCAAGCAGTAAAGGAAACAAAAGAAAAATTCGGAGTAGGTATTAAAATCCATGGAGAAAAAATAAAGACTTTGCGGTTCGCCGATGACATTGTAATTCTGTCAGAGACAGCGAAGGACTTGGAAGAGCAGTTGAACGGAATAGACAGTGTCTTGAAAGGAGGATATAAGATGAACATCAACAAAAGCAAAACAAGGATAATGGAATGTAGTCGAATTAAGTCGGGTGATGCTGAGGGAATTAGATTAAGAAACGAGACACTTAAAGTAGTAAAGGAGTTTTGCTATTTGGGGAGCAAAATAACTGATGATGGTTGAAGTAGAGAGGATATAAAATGTAGACTGGCAATTGCAAGGAAAGCGTTTCTGAAGAAGAGAAATTTGTTAACATCGAGTATAGATTTAAGTGTCAGGAAGTCATTTCTGAAAGTATTTGTATGGAGTGTAGCCATGTATGGAAGTGAAACATGGACGATAAATAGTACGGACAAGAAGAGAATAGAAGCTTTCGAAATGTGGTGCTACAGAAGAATGCTGAATATTAGATGGGTAGATCACATAACTAATGAGGAAGTATTGAATAGTATTGGGGAGAAGAGAAGTTTGTGGCACAACTTGACCAGAAGAAGGGACCGGTTGGTAGGACATGTCCTGAGGCATCAAGGGATCACCAATTTAGTATTGGATGGTAGCGTGAAGGGTAAAAATCGTAGAGGGAGACCAAGAGATGAATACACTAAACAGATTCAGAAGGATGTAGGTTGCAGTAGGTACTGGGAGATGAAGAAGCTTGCGCAGGATAGAGTAGCATGGAGAGCTGCATCAAACCAGTCACAGGACTGAAGACCACAACAACAACATACCTACCAATAAGAAATCTAGCAGTCCCTCTGAGCTGCTTCGATGTCTTCCTTTAATACGACCTGGTACAGATCCCAAACACTCGAGAAGTACTGAAGGATAGGTCGCACCAGTGTCCTACATGTGGTGTCCTTTACAAGTGAATCACACTTTCTTGGAATTCTCCCAATAGTCGTACGTCGACCATTCCTCTTCCCTACCACAGTTGTCACACACTCTTTCCATTTCATATCGCTTTGCAACGTTGCGGCCAGATATTTAAATGACTTAACTGTGTCACTAGTAACACTGTATCCGAAAATTACAGGTTCGTTCTTCCTAAGCATGCGCATTTTTGCACTTCAGAGCTAACTGCCATTCATCACAACACCCAGAAATTTTTTCTTATCCGTCTTATATCTTCCTACAGTCATTCAACTTAGATACATTAACGTACACCACTGCATCATAATCAAACAACCGTAGATTTCTGCCCACTCTGTCGGCCAAATCATTAACGTATATAGACAACAACAGTTTTCTCTCTTCACAAATACGGAAGTATCTTTTACGGTATAGCGCAGGCAATACTGAATTTTCCAGACAGCGCAGTCAGGGAATTCTTAACGCCTTCATTCCAGGCAACTTCCGCCTGATAGGGCGTGGCGGCGGCTACGAGGTTAAAGTCATTTGGGAATTTGTTAGGAGGTCTTCCAGCTCCAAGTCTTCCCGGGCGACCTAGGACACCAGTTGCCGGAAGCAAGGGCAATGACCACCACATGTTCACCGCTGCGATCTGCTTCTGCGTCTGCCGTTTTATACTCTGTGTCGTTTTTAATCTAGCTGTAAGGCTTTCTTTCAGTGGGACTTTACCACACGTTATTAATTAAAGGCTCAAAGCAGTTGTTCTGATGGGCGTGGGTATGACCCACGCATCGCCTTAGTTGCTGTCCGTCATTGTGACCGAGGATCCTGTTTTATGGGCTCGCGGTTTGATGCCGAAGTAAGCAAAAGCTGTTTTTGTTGCACCGACGAGAACTGCTTTATTCGCTAAGCCTGGTGATTAATTTCCAGAGCTGCGTCGGTGTTTGCCTCTACCGGCAGTTTATTTGAGGCAGAGCATTTCGCACAGTTACTGGACCTACCTCACGGCCCCTTATCTCTTGATAAAGCGCGCTGATCTACCTGAGCGAAGGTCGCATCTGAGCTTATACGAGGCACTCTCAGCCACTCCTATGAAGTGGCTATGCGTTTCTGCTCCTGACTGTTCGTCATTCGATAGCCTCATAATAAGTCTCAGTAAGTTCTCATCAGTTCCTCGGGGAGAGTTTCGCAACTCACACTGTTTTTAACCGCGGAATGTAGCTGAGATATAAGGGGTGATCAAAAAAGTTTCCGTTCGAAGGCCGCACAGAGCATAATCGGTTCGCCACTCTGGCAAAATCGCCGTGAGAATTGACGCAATCATCCCACCGATGAAGAAGGTTGAAGATACACGTTTGGTACACCAACAAGTCCTGCTGTGTAAAGATGAAGTCCTTAGCACACTGTAGCACATCCTTGCCCAAAAGAACTCGTCTACCCTTCAAGGCCTTTTTAAGGCATCGTAGATGTGGTAATGGCATGGGGAGAGATTATGACTATAGGGCGGGCGCTCAAGTCCTTCCCACTTCAGTTGGCAAACTGCGTTCCAAACATTTGCGATATGGTTATATGCGTTATCACGAATCAGCAGCATCCCTTTTCGCCGTTCTGCACAACGGAGGCTTTCGACAGACTTGATGGCCAGTAGAAATTCTTCATTCTCAGGCGGATGTCTATCTGTGCTTGTCCTTCGTTCGCCGAGAAAAGAATAATAGAACGTTGATCCTCTGTGGACGCATTTGGTAACAACGTTGCCATAGTTCACGTTTACTGCACGATCGTCGGAAAGACTCAAATGCCACACTAATGCCTTGGTTACTTATCGGTGCTAATACACCGACGTGACAAAAGTCATGGGATAGCGAGATGTACACATACAGATTGCACTAGTATCGCATACACAAGGTATAAAAGGGCAGTGCTTTGGGGGAGCTGTCATTTGCACTGAAGTGATTCATGTAAAAGGTTTCCGATGTGATTGCGGACACACAACGGGAACTTACACACTTTGCCGGCCGGAGTGGCCGAGCGGTTCTAGGCGCTACAGTCTGGATCCGCGCGACCGCTACGGTCGCAGGTTCGAATCCTGCCTCGGGCTTGGATGTGTGTGATGTCCTTAGGTTAGTTAGGTTTAAGTAGTTCTAAGTTCTAGGGAATGATGACCTCAGAAGTTAAGTCCCATACTGCTCAGAGCTATTTGAACCATTTTTGAACTAACACACAATGGAATAGTAGTTGGAGGGGACATTCCATTTCGAAAATGGAAAGGGAATTCAGCATTCAGGGATGTGCAGAGTAACGAGTGTGACGAGAATACCAAATTTCAGGTGTTACCTCCCACCATGGAAAACGCAGTCGTCGACGGACTTCACTTAATGACCGAGGGTTCAAAACATGGCTCTGACCATTATGGGACTTAACTTCTGAGGTCATCAGTCCTCTAGAACTTAGAACTACTTAAACCTAACTAACCTAAGGACATCACACACATCACTGCCCGAGGCAGGATTCGAACCTGCGACCGTAGCGGTCGCGCGGTTCCAGACTGTAGCGCCTAGAACCACTCGGTCACCCCGCCTGACTAATGACCGAGGGCAGTGGCGATTGCGTAGAGTTGTTAGTGCTAACAGACAAGCAACAGTGCGTGAAATAACCGCAGAAATGAATGTGGGGCGTACGACGAACCTATCCGTTAGGTCAGTACAGCGAAAACTGGCGTTATGGCCTGTGACAACCGATGTCGGGCGCGAGTGCTTCTGTTATCAGCACGACATCGCCTATAGCGCCTCTCCTGGTTTCGTGACCACGTCGATTGGACCCCTAGACAACTGGAAAATTGTGGCATGATGGGATGATTTCCGGTTTCAGTTGGTAAGAGCTGATAATACAGTTCGGATGTGATGCGGACCTCACGAAGCCATGTAACCAACTTGTCAAGAAGGCATCGTACAAACTGGTGGTGGTTAATTAATGGTAGCCTTCTCAGATGATTCCCGATTTGAGTTGGTAAGATCCGATGATAGGGTTCGAAGCCATGAAAATAATGGTGAATAATAGTGTATAGTAGTTAATTTTGTCTATTTGTCTGAAGCTTTAACTCCACTTCGTAGAAGCAACACTCAGAGGTTTACAGATCTGAAAGATCATTTGTTGCACGTACTAGTCTCACAATCGCAACCAAAGTGAATAACTGTAAATGCCCATCGATCATCCAAACGAGAAGCGATTGTCTTTTCTTCCTCATTTTTAGTTTCGGGAAACCCGTTACGTTCAGATGATTAAAATGAATGGAAACCTTTGTAAGTATGATGCGTATTAATTTACCCTAGTTGGTAAACACACTGCTCATTCACTCGTGAGTACTGCCAGGTTACAAGTCTACATCTATACCTACATGTACATATATAGCCCGGAAGCCGGCGAATGGTATGTGGTGGAGGGTACCCTGTACACCAACTAGTCATTTCCTTCTCTGTTCCACCGTTAAATAGAGCGAGGGAGAAATGACTGTCTATACGCCTCCGTAAGAGCCTTAATCTCTTTAAAATTATCTTCCATGGTCCTTGCGCGAAAAGTACTTAGGCGTCAGTAGACATGTTCTGCAGTCACCCTCAAATGCCGTTTCTCTAAATGTTCTCAGTAGTGCTCCTTCCCTGAAGTGATTTCCGGTCGAGTCCCGAAGCATCTCCGTAATACTTCCGAGTTGTTCGAACCGACCGGTAACAAATCTAGCAGCTCGCCTCTGAGCTGCTTCCACCTTTTCCCTTAAGCCGACTTGCTGCGGATCCCAAACACTCGAAAAGTACTCAACAATAGTTCGCACTAGTGACCTCCTGTATACAGTCTCCTTAACGGATCAACTACATTTTCCTAAAATTGTCCCAATGAACCGAACTGGACTTTCGCCTTCCCTATTACAGTCCTAACATTCTCATTCAATTTCATATTGCTTTGCAACGTTGCGTTTAGGTATTTAATCGACGTGACTGTGTTAAGCAGCACACTACTAATACTGTGTTTGAGCATTATGTTTTTTTTCCTTACTCATCTGCATCAACTACATTTTTCTACGTTTAGAGCCAGCTGTCATTCATCACACTAACTATAAATTTTCTATAAGTCATCTTGCATCCTGCCACAGTCACTCAAAGATGACACCTTCCCATACAGCACTGCCGGCCGGGGTGACCGAGCGGTTCTAGGCGCTACAGTCTGGAACCGCTCGACCGCTACTGTCGCAGGTTCGAATCCTGTCTCGGGCATGGATGTGTGTGATGTCCTTAGGTTAGTTAGGTTTAAGTAGTTCTAAGTTCTAGGGGACTGATGACCTCAGACGTCAAGTCCCATAGTGCTCAGAGCCATTTGAATCATTTTGAACCATACAGCACTGCATCATCACCAAACAGCTGCAGCTGGCTGCCCACCCGGTCCGCCATATCATTTATGCATGCAGAAAACAGCAGCGGTGGTATCACACATCACTGGGTCATTCCTGACGATACCCTTGTCTCTGATGAACATTCAAGATCGAGGACAACGTACTGGCTTAAGTAACAGAACTTAAGAACTCTTCGAGCCTCTCACGTACCTCGGAACCTATTGCGTATGCTTGCACCTTCGTTAATATCCGATGTCGTATCAAATACTTTACGAAATTCTAGTAATATGGAATCAGCCTGTTGCTTTTCATCCATGTTTCGCAGAATCTCATGTGAGGAAATGGCAAGCCGAGTTTCGCACAAGCGATGCTTTCTAAAACCGTCGTGATTTGTGGACGGAAGCGTCTCCCTCTCAACGATTGTGGAGCAAACCGATGTTAAAATAATGATCCGAAATTTGCGGGTCCGTTCTTTCATTACATTCAGGGGTCAACTGCGCTTTTTCCTGTCGCTTGGGACTTTGCGCTGGCGAGAGATTTGCGATAAATGTAAGCTAAGTAAGGGCCAATGCCGTAGAGTACTCCTTGTAAAACCGAAATGGGATTCCATCCGGATCTGGCGACTTATTTGCTTTCAAGTTGATCGGTTGTTTCTCTACACCAGTGTTGCTTAATGCTACGTCCTCAACATGGGCGTCTGTGCGATGGTCAAACAACGGTAGGTTTACACGATTCTCCTGCGTGAACGATTTCTTAAAAGGGAAATTTAAAACTTCGGGTTTGCTTTCGCTATTTTCTCCTGCCACACCAGACTGGTCAACGAGTGACTGGGCAGATGCCTTGGAGCAACTTAGCCGTTTTACATGGAACCAGGTTATTTCCATCAGTGCTCACATAAATTGTTTAATGGCTCTAGCCGTTTCATCCGACTAGTCATTTTTAATAGACCATAAACACTTCGCAGCTGATGAGGATCCTAGCAGAGGACTCCTGAAGGTGTCTCTCGGAAATATTTACTCCTCACATGGTTTGACGCTGTTGTTTGCTAAAGAAGTGTTTATTGGCTTTCGATAATGACCAGTCATTTGAAATCGCAACAGCCAGTAAACTATTTATTGTAAGACTAACAGAAGTACAGTTTATAAATAAAAAATAATACCCTCACTGATTCTCTTTGCCAGCAACATGGAAAATACTACGATTCTTTCTGTCACTTACCTCTTGTTTCAGCTCTTTCGCGGATGTGTTAATGTGAAAATTGCAAGTTCATGTCTGGGTAAATCACTTCAAACGTGACAGTAAGGAACTGCCATATCAATAGGAGCATTTGTAGCAAAACGCTGCGTAATTCAAACCAACCTACTTGTACAGAACAGCTTTACTTCATCTTAATTTATGAACATAAGAACGTTAACTTCACAGAAGGAGCTGGAAATAGTCTCCACTGGAAACCATGAGATTTTACTGCCTTTGCTGTCATATGCTCACCAAATACACGTGAACTCGAGCAAAGATAGTATCTGCAGTGGTCGCAGTTGCACAGTCTTTCTGAATGTATCAGTTTCTGGATATACGGTGTAGGGTTAATAGTTTTGTGTAAGAATTGTGTTACGAAGAAACCACACTTTGTGCATCAACCACCAAACTTAACATTATGCAACTTCTGTTCGACATAGAGGTTAGTATTTTCAGACGTATAATGGAGTTCAATAAGCTTAACCCAATTAAAAATACTTTTCAAGTCAGTTTTGACTTAGTGACCCTGTGTATGTATGTATATATTTGTATATATTAAACTGGGGAACTAGAAACGACGGAGAGGCTTCGTATCGCCGTAGCCCTCAGTGGTTCACAACACCTCAACAGGCCACAGCAGTCCACCCACCCCACCGCCGACCCATACCGAACCCAGGATTATTGTGCGGTTCGGCCCCCCCCCCCCCCCCCCCCCCGGAACGTCTCCTACCAGACGAGTGTAACCGCTACACAGTGTGACTGAGGTAGAATAAGGGGAAGCAGCCCGCATTCGCCGATGTAGATGGAAAACTGCCTTAAGAACCATCCACAGGCTGGCCAGCACACCGGACGTCGACGCCAGTCCGCCGGCAGATTCGTGCCAGGGACCGGCACGCCTTCCCTCTCTGGAAGCAGCATGTTAGACCGCGCGGCTAGCCGGGCGGTCTACCCAGTGTGATCATTCCACATTTACAACTATATTTCAACAGCTATCGGGCGGTCGGTGGTGGATAGAGCGTTGACTACAACATTCACTTCCTCCCTTTATTCTTTCAGTCGCAATACTGCACGCTAAGAGTAACTCTTGATAAGCATCCACATGAGCCCAACTATCTATGTTTTACCTTCGTATTTGTTTATTTTTTACTCTATGGAGAAGGAACATGGAGTCGTCATAGTATGATATAGCCTTACTATAAATAATTGATTTCTGTTTCTTTTCAGGAATGTGAGTTTCTTCTTTATTCCCTTATTATACAAGTGACGTTCAGTATATAGTGCATCATATTTTTTCTCACCCAGTTTCGGTTGAAAAAGGCGGAATTTATGTGGGACATCATGGAACGTTCCCACTTCCGCGTCTGTAGTTTCGTGTTGTTCTGATATTTGGTGACGCTATAAGTAGCCTACAAAATGGCGTCTGTAAAGGAAGTGTGTTCCAAGCGGAGAGCTGCCATTGAGTTTCGGTGGGAAACCAGAGCATCTCAGATATGGGGGCGCTTGCAGAATTTCTACGGAGACCTGACAGTAAACAAAGCATTGTGAGTCGTCGGGAGAGGCATCTATCATCATCGCAACAAGGTTGCGCAAACCTGTCCGGTCTCTTACGTGTCGGCCGGCCACTCACAGCTGTGACTCCTGCGATGTTGGAATTTGCGGAAACTCTAATTCGATGTGATCGCCGGATCACAATCAAACAGCTCGCTCCACAACTTAACATCTCTGTTGGTAGCGCTGACACACCCGTCCACCAGTAGGGTACTCAAAAAGTTGTGAGCCCACGAGGCTCCTGACCGCCTTAATAGAAGATCGTAAAGAACAACGATGAACCAGCGGTGGGTAATTGCTTGCGCCTTACGACGCCTATAGTGCCTTTTTTTTTTTTAATCGAAGACTGGCACAGGCAATGAGAGATGAGTTCATCACTTCGAACCGGAAACAAACAACAATCCATGGAGTGGCTCTACCACCACTTCTCCTCCGAACGAAAAGTTCGAAGCCGCACCTTCAGATGGTAAAGCCACGGGGGACTCTGAAGGCGTTATTCTGTTTGATATCCTCCCTCACGGTGCAACGATCAACTCTGAAGTGAAGAAATGACTTTAGCGTATTCGTTGCCACAAAAATGGAAACAAAATTCTCATTCTCCATGACAACGCAAGGCCTCACACAAGCCTGCGCACTCGATAGTAGGTCACAAAACTTCATTGGAATGTTCAGTCTTATCCACAGTACAGGCCGGATCTCGGACCTTCCGACATCCATGTATTTGGCCCAAGTAAGGATAGGATCCGTGGGAAAAAGTACGCGGATGATGGGGAGATTATTGATGTAGCAAAAGACGTTGCCTTCGACGTTGACCAGTAAAGCGGTAGTATGCGAGCATACAGACACTCCCTATAAGGTGGCGTACGATCGTCGCATTGAACAGAGATTGTCCAAAAAATAGGGTTTTGTAGCCAAAAGAGAAGGAAATAAGATGATATGATATATTGAATAAAATATGAGAACATGTCCTCATTTTTTTATTAATGTGACGTGCTCCCACGATTATTTACTGATCTGTCACAAGACATTGATTTTACATCTGGCATTTCATGGCGAGCCAACATTTTTTTCTTAGTCTATGGCCAACTTTGAGCTTAACAACGCGTTAGGTGTCCTGTAAAAAATGTTAGAGGCATGAAATCAAATACTTGAAAATGGCATAAAAGGCCGAAACTTGTATTTAAATAAACAATAAAACAGTCAAATGGCGGTGTGTTCCGTTAAAAAATATTGCTGGACTGTTGCTCAGCAACATCAAGAGCGCAATAATGTTTTGCTCCTGCGCAGTCACTATACGTGCAGCAGTTTTCTGTGGTTGCGGGAGGCAATGCAAGTTCGAACGGCCTCAGTACACAAGTTTTTTTTTTTATGGGGCTTCAAGTGGAATAAAAGAAAATGTGCTGTTGGGCCACAGCACGCAACAGAGAAATTCGCTGTCGGAGATGACACATGGTTATTGTAATTGTCGCCACCGAGCTAATACTCCACACTTGCAGCGTCTCTGCATGTAAGATGGAATTGTTTCAGGCTTCCAGTTGTGTTTTGAGTTAATTCGACAATATAATAACTGTTTGAATTGTAATTAGAATTTTATAGTCATGATTAACTCAAGTCTCGGTGTCGTATTTTAGCATTGCTTGGTATTTTGCTGTCGTATTAAAATCATTAATTTAAATTTCATAACTTTGAGAGTGAAATGTAAATGCAATTATTTGGAAGTTTTGATTAATCGAAATAGGCAAAAGTGTAGATTACAGTTGGGTTACCGTGAGCCACTAATACTGCGTCACTTAATGCTGTAATTTATTCAGTTCTGATTTTATCTAAATGCTTTTAAAGGAATTTTCAGTTTGGAATATGTATTTTGAGTTGACTAAATGAGCCTCAGCGTGAAAGTACTGGCGACCGACTATTTCATTACAAGATTAAAATTTTATTAGACTTTTTTCTGTCTGGTATTTACCTTTCTTACGGTTTTTTCTCCGTGGTCGTTCTACTTTACTCTTTGCGATCACTACCGGATATCTAATGAAAATGTCTGTTTCCATTGACTGTTCATCAGTCGCGTGAGCAAAGAATAACAGGTCTTTCCACCTACATGGTGGTCCATCGATAGTGACCGGGCCAAATATCTCACGAAATAAGCATCAAACGAAAAAATTACAAAGAACGAAACTCGTCTAGCTTGAAGGGGAAAACAAGATGGTTCAATGGTTGGCTCGGTAGATGGCGCTGCCATAGGTCCAACGGAAATCAACTACGTTTTTTAAAAATAGGAACCTCCATTTTTTATTACATATTTCTGTAGTACGTAAAGAAATATGAACGTTTTAGTTGGACCACTTTTTTCGCTTTGTGATAGATGGCACTGTAATAGTCACAAACGTATAACTACGTGGTATCACTTAACATTCCTCCACTGCGGGCGGTATTTGCTTCGTGATACATTATCCGTGTTAAAATGGACCGTTTACCAATTGCGGAAAAGGTCGATATCGTGTCGATGTATAGCTATTGTGATCAAGATGCCCAACGGGCGTGTATATGTATGCTGCTCGCTATCCTGGACGACACCATCCAAGTGTCCGGACCGTTCGCCGGATAGTTACGTTATTGAAGGAAACAGGAAGTTTTCAGCCACATGTGAAACATCATCCACGATCTGCGACAAATGATGATGCCCAAGTAGGTGTTTTAGCTGCTGTCGCGACTAATCTGTACATCAGTGGCACACAAATTGCACGAGAATCGGGAATCTCAAAAACGGCGTTGTTGAGAATGCAACATCGATTACACCCGTACCATATTTCTATGCCCAGGAATTGCATGCCGACGACTTTGAACGACGTGTACAGTTCTGCCACTGGGCACAAGAGAAATTACAGTGCGACGACAGATTTTTGCACGTGTTCTATTTAGCGACGAAGCGTCATTCACCAACAACGGTAACGTAAACTGGCATAATATGCATTACTGGGCATCGGAAAATCCACGATGGCTGCGACAAGTGGAACATCAGCGACCTTGGCGGGTTAATGTTTGGTGCGGCATTCTGGGAGGACGGATAATAGCCCCCATTTTGTCGATGGCAATCTAAATGGTGCAATGTATGCTGATTTCCTACGTAATGTTCTACGGATGTTTCACTGCATGGCAGAATGGCGATGTACTTCCAACATGATGGATGTCCGGCACATGGATCGCGTGCGGTTGAAGCGGTATTGAATAGCATATTTCATGACAGGTGGAATTGTCGTCGAAGCACCATACCATGGCCCGCACGTTTACCGGATCAGACGTCCCCGGATTTCTTTCTGTGGGGAAAGTTGAAGGATATTTGCTATCGTGATCCACCAACGACGCCTAACAACATGCGTTAGCGCATTGTCAATGCATGTGTCAACATTACCGCAGGCGAACTACTCGCTGTTGAGAGGAATGTCGTTACACGTATTGCCAAATACATTGAGGTTCACGGACATCATTTTGAGCATTTATTGCATTAATGTGGTATTTACAGGTAATCATGCTGTAACAGCATGCGTTCTCAGAAATGATAAGTTCACAAAGGTACATGTATCACATTGTAACAACCGAAATAAAATGTTCAAACATATCTACGTTCTGTATTTTAATTTTAAAAAAACCGGCCTGTTACCAACTGTTCGTCTACAATTATGATCCATATTTTTGTGACTATTACAGCGCCATCTATTACAAAGCGAAAAAAGTGGTCCAACTAAAACATTCATGTATTTACGTACTACACGAATATGTAATAAAAAATGGGAGTTCCTATTTAAAAAACGCAGTTGATATCCGTTTGACCTATGGCAGCGCCATCCAGCGGGCTAACCATTGCGCCACCTGGTTTCCCCCTTAAAGCTAGACAAATTTCGTTCTTTGTAGTTCTTTCGTTTGACGCTTATTTCGTGAGAGATTGGCCCGGTCACGATCAATGGACCACTCTGTATTCAGGATGTCTCTCCCGAGAGACGTCAGACACATTTTCTCTGGTGTTTCGGCAGCTGTTTGCAGTTTCGTTTCTGTATTGTTTCCGGGGTCAGCCCAAACGAAAACTACTCATCAGTCCCTTATGCTACGCTCACTGTCAATGGAAAGCGCCAGTTTGTTTTCCGTTACAAGCAAATGAGTTTAAAAGCAGAATTTTAGGTGCCTGTTCGACAGAGCGGTCCCCGATTACTCTAGTGCGATATTTGTTTTATTTGTATGTAATAACATGGACGGTAAAACACGAAGAATAACCAGTGCTCCAGCTGCGAAAACACTGCCCTCGCCCGTGCATACTGCTACCATCCAGCGCTGTTGAGTCGCTCCTGGATTGCACTTATTCCAAGTGATATACTGTCTCTGTTAATGCATATCGATAAAACTAATATCGGACTAGATTAATTTGGGAACGCTCTGTCGAACGGTCGCGTAAAATTCCGATTAAAAAATCATTTTGTCTGTGACGCCAAACAAAGCGACGCTTTCCGTCGACAGAGGGCGTCGCATGAAAACCTTGATGAATACTGATTATTCGAGCTGACTCTAGCTACAAAATGCAAAATCGAAATTGCAAATATCTACTGAAACACCAGAGAAACTGGAGCTGACATCTCTTAGGAGAGACACCCGGTGCATGTATGTTGTACGTTAAGTTTCTTTACGTAAACATGCAACCTTATATTTATGGCCGCTATTCTCCCAATCTTCCTGCTTTTTTTTTACAATTTTCTATCATTTCAATCTTTTTTGAATACAACAACTGCCTTCGCGAAGAGGCTCATGTAGTTTCCACGGTTATTCACTACGTCATTTAAATGACGTGTAATTGTTTTTTAATACTCACGATAAGCCTGCCGTTGTGGCCGAGCTGTTGCAGGCGCTTCAGTCTGGAACCACGCGACCGCTACGGTCGCAGGTTCGAATCCTGCCTCGGGCATGGATGTGTGTGATGCCCTTAGGTTTAAGCAGTTCTAAGTTCTAGGGGACTGATGACCTCAGATGTTAAGTCCAATCGTGCTCAGAGTCACTCACGATAAAAATTTCATTTTTGCGTTGCTTATAGCTTTATATGTCAACTTCATGATGATGTGCCCATAATTTTATTAATGCTCATAGTTATTGCGATATTTGCAATTGAGTAAGGCACTACTGGAAATTCGAAAAGTTTTTAATGAGAAATAGAGGTCGCTATGATTTTGCGCTTGGTGCATATTACAAAACCTGTTTCTTTGTATAGCATTTAGCTAACATATTGCATTTTTTTTTAGATTGGGTGGAGATTTCTATCTGTCACCATTCTACAGAAAATTGATATGATGTAGCCAGGGTGAAATATCCGTAACATTTCTCATATTTCATAAAAGGATTGAGATATGGAAACTAGATTTTGGCAAATGACAGTATGCAAAGAGGAGAGTATTTTTCCATATGGTTGTTATACGAAACTTCATTATCTAACGTGTCATTCCACTAACTACAGGCTTTCGAAGAAAGAATGTAATTTTTAAGGGCCATCGATAGCTGATGAAGCGAGAAATGCTATGGGTTTTGAAACAACATATACGAAGACATTACACGCTTATTTTTGTACCAAGCATGAGTTTTTACATAAGCTATTGATCTTAGCTGTCCTAAGTTCCCTTCTTAATAAACTTAACAAATAACTGTTTGAGAATTCTCTCGCAAATTTGTCTACAGAACATGTTAGTGAGGTGATTTGGGGAGACCCCAATGTGTTTTGGTAAAAGAGGCAACTTTTAATATGACGACAAGAAAAACGTAAAGGGCTCCACTTAATATTTACAAAAAAAATTGAGTGTAGGTTTCAGTTTAGAACGGTACTTACCCTCCAACGCCCAGTATTTCCCCTACAGTGTGATGACCGCTTGCCTGCAACCCCCACCGCTACCACCCTGCCCACGCTTGCGCTGCAGATTGCGCAGCTACCAGCCACGTTATTCTGCACGTACTCTACCAAACTGTACACCGTTGGAGCGCAGATACACGAGGTTTCGCGGTATTAGTGGAGAGATATTTTCTTCCGCAAGTTTGGCCAAACTTCGTTGTGCCATAATAGCTCAGCAGTGCCGCCCTACTTCTCTCAAATCTACATCTACATGGACTTGTGAGTAAATATACACTCCTGGAAATGGAAAAAAGAACACATTGACACCGGTGTGTCAGACCCACCATACTTGCTCCGGACACTGCGAGAGGGCTGTACAAGCAATGATCACACGCACGGCAAAGCGGACACACCAGGAACCGCGGTGTTGGCCGTCGAATGGCGCTAGCTGCGCAGCATTTGTGCACCGCCGCCGTCAGTGTCAGCCAGTTTGCCGTGGCATACGGAGCTCCATCGCAGTCTTTAACACTGGTAGCATGCCGCGACAGCGTGTACGTGAACCGTATGTGCAGCTGACGGACTTTGAGCGAGGGCGTATAGTGGGCATGCGGGAGGCCGGGTGGACGTACCGCCGAATTGCTCAACACGTGGGGCGTGAGGTCTCCACAGTACATCGATGTTGTTGCCAGTGGTCGGCGGAAGGTGCACGTGCCCGTCGACCTGGGACCGGACCGCAGCGACGCACGGATGCACGCCAAGACCGTAGGATCCTACGCAGTGCCGTAGGGGACCACACCGCCACTTCCCAGCAAATTAGGGACACTGTTGCTCCTGGGGTATCGGCGAGGACCATTCGCAACCGTCTCCATGAAGCCGGGCTACGGTCCCGCACACCGTTAGGCCGTCTTCCGCTCACGCCCCAACATCGTGCAGCCCGCCTCCAGTGGTGTCGCGACAGGCGTGAATGGAGGGACGAATGGAGACGTGTCGTCGTCAGCGATGAGAGTCGCTTCTGCCTTGGTGCCAATGATGGTCGTATGCGTGTTTGGCGCCGTGCAGGTGAGCGCCACAATCAGGACTGCATACGACCGAGGCACACAGGGCCAACACCCAGCATCATGGTGTGAGGAGCGATCTCCTACACTGGCCGTACACCTCTGGTGATCGTCGAGGGGACACTGAATAGTGCATGGTACATCCAAACCGTCATCGAACCCATCGTTCTACCATTCCTAGACCGGCAAGGGAACTTGCTGTTCCAACAGGACAATGCACGTCCGCATGTATCCCGTGCCACCCAACGTGCTCTAGAAGGTGTAAGTCAACTACCCTGGCCAGCAAGATCTCCGGATCTGTCCCCCATTGAGCATGTTTGGGACTGGATGAAGCGTCGTCTCACGCGGTCTGCACGTCCAGCACGAATGCTGGTCCAACTGAGGCGCCAGGTGGAAATGGCATGGCAAGCCGTTCCACAGGACTACATCCAGCATCTCTACGATCGTCTCCATGGGAGAATAGCAGCGTGCATTGCTGCGAAAGGTGGATATACACTGTACTAGTGCCGACATTGTGCATGCTCTGTTGCCTGTGTCTATGTGCCTGTGGTTCTGTCAGTGTGATCATGTGATGTATCTGACCCCAGGAATGTGTCAATAAAGTTTCCCCTTCCCGGGACAATGAATTCACGGTGTTCTTATTTCAATTTCCAGGAGTGTATTATAAAGATCTGTCTGTCTGGTAGTTGGTTTACATTTGGAACGCAATACAGCAGTTGTTGATAGGTTTCCAGAACTGTGTGGCACCACAGACTATAACGATATGTTTACGTAACGTGTATACGTAAACATACGTTATAAACGTCCCCGTTCGTAGTCGCTAATTATAACAATATGTTTCTTTTGTGCTGCAACATATAGTTATAATCAGCGGTGGAAATATATTTGCGAACGCCGACCGTATGCGGCTGCCTCTTGTTGGATCGTCTGATCAGTCGGAAGTTACATTGCAGAGGAGAGTAAATGCCTATTCAAAATATAATTACTTTTGGATAGCTCAACTTGAATTTCCTAAGGGACCGTAGTTTATCATGCATTTACCAGTAGAATGTGGCGCGGAGAAAATATTTCGCCGCATACAACTTCCGTCCGATTTCGACGAAAGAATTCGTGACTATGAACTCTCTATTTGGCAGAAACATAAAGAAAATTAAATAACTTCATGAAGGAGTGAGACATAGATTCTACACTAAATAAATAGTCCATACACCAATTCCATTTAAATCTGAATTTATGGCAATCAATAAATGAACTTACACTACAATGAAGAATTTTAACATGGATGCCGTTTTGACTGGCACTTCTCTTCTCGTAATGACAATAATTCCTTTGACGTTTTCACATACACGTCGCACAATGAATTTACTGCTATGCAGTATTGCACTTTTAGTATTGCTCTTTACTTTACACAAAAATGATATTATTTTTAACGATAATAATACGACACCAAGATATGCGCATCCGACACAAGTTACAAGAGACAAGAGAAGAATGAGTAACTGTTCATCGAGAATATCTCGCACATAAAAAAAAGAAAATGTGTAAAAGTGTTCTTCTTCTGTCCATTTTTCGCGCCGCGGTTTTCAAAGCCAATAACTCACTGCATCTCTGACGGCGCTTCGACAATAAACAAGTTACGTCACAGGTTGTTCACCTTTTACATTCTCGCAACATTATTTGCTAACTGTAGCTGTTACCGAGCGACTGCTCGATTAGTGAATGATTTAAAGTGATAAGGCAATCACATAATGTTACAACAGCTGCGCGAATGTCAGTAATTCCATTAAATTACTGGCCGAAGGTTTGTATGCGCGTAGCTGGCGCCCGATAATTTCCCAGACGTGTTCTATTGGTCTCATACCATAAAATTTTTGTGGCCAAGACATCAAAGTGACTTCATTAATTTCCTCTTCAATTCTCTGTAGCTCAATTCTGGTCGTGTGAAACGGAGAGTTGTGCTGCTGGAAGCTGCCTTCTCTGTCAGGGAAGGCATAAAGTATGAAGAGATTCAGGTGGTCTGTAATAATGTTCACGTAAAATACAGCTGCCAAGGTGCCACAGATTACTATTATAGGTCCCATGATGAATATGGCTTCCCATAGCACGCAGCATCGTTCATCACTCCGATCCTTTGTTCCCAATCATCCATTAACCAGAGCCATCACTCTTTACGCTACACCAGGCGTCGCTTAGCGAGGAACTCAAAACTGTGTGGATTATTAGGAGCTTCTCTACCACTGCATCTCATCCCTTCTAACTCCCTACGTGAAGTCACTGTGAAAAGTCACTAGACTGCTGGTAGCATTCAGGAACTCGTGAGTGACTCCGTCCGCTGATTTTATGCGACTTCTTCACAACCACCATCTTGCCTGTCCTCAGTAATGAGGTCTTTCTGGTTTTAGTTTAACTGTGGCTGTTGCTTAGTGTTTCCACAACACAGTCAGATCACCATAGTCGACTTGGCCGGCATTAGAAGGTTTAAATGTCCCTGAAGGATCTTTTCCAATGAGTACTTCACGTTCGAAGTCAGTGAGGTCACCTGACTGATCCATTCTACTGTTTCTCCTCGTCTGTTGACAGCACTGTAATCATTCCTCCATATATACGGACAGATTCTCTTCTTATGATGTTTAGTGACCAATTCCACATTACAAGGAGTGTTCTGTTCTCTTTTAGAACATCGTGTATTAGCACTGATGTCAAATAGTGATTTCATCTGTAGTTGCGAAAAGCAATCCATGGTCCACCATCCGCATACAGTGCCACTGTGTGCATGTTTTTCAAGCCTTGCATGACTGTTCATCATCAGTTGGAGGATTTTCGAATAACAGTACGATGTAGCATATTTGTGAACCATTCAAACTTCCGAGGCATTTGTTCTCCTTACAGAGGAAAGAGTGTTATGCTTCCGTGACCTCATGTTTAGTTTCCTGCTTTTCCCAGTGACGAGATTGTGTTTTATTTCTTAATAGATCTGGATTCCTGAGATTGTATTCAGTCGCTCACCTGATGCACCGTTACGCAGCCCAAAGATCACAATAACAGCTCTAAACGAAATGTTATTGCAGAAATTTGTCTACTACTCAAATACATAGCGAGGAATGACAATTTACGAGACTGTCTTGACTTTCTTATTGTTAAATTAAACACGGTTAGTGGGACTCTTCACGAATTTTATGTAAGCAGTTTATTTTTCATATTCGTTAAGTCACAGCACTATTTCTTACACCATAATTACTTCTGCAAATACATCCGCATCTATACTTCACAAGACACCTTGCTGTGTGTGGCTGAGGGTACTTTGTGTACCATTGTCCATCGTTTACTCACTAGAGTGCTGTACTGCTCTGTGTGTTACCGGTTATAGCTCGCATATCGAAAGAGGGAGAAAGCTGCTCGTGTCTAGTCCCACAGGAGTCTGCTCGCTAACGTGCTCATTTCATGTCTGTTGTCGAGGTTCAAGACATGCGAGAAACTGAGCATTACTGGTCTTCCCTGACGTCTCATCTCACATCTCTCTCCTCCTCTCGCGTCGCTGCAATTCCAAATATAAGCCCCCTCTCTCTTTCTCTCTTTATCTTCTTGGTCTCTCTCTCTCTCTCTCTCTCTCTCTCTCTCTCTCTCTCTCTCTCTCTCTCTCTCCCTCCTTAACTTCTTTTTAACACAAAAGCAACTTTTCCAAGGAAGCTTACGTGACACATTTAACTTCATACAGCATATGGAAAATAATTTGATAATCAATACAAGCACAGAAAAAAGACTTACTTCCAAACAGAAGATTTATTCTGCTTCTCAGCAGAGTCCCTCAGAATACTGTGGCTGGTAGGAGCGCAGAGGGCAGGGCACGCGTTGGGAGAGCGGCAGTGGTGGGAATCGTAGGAAGGCGCTTTAGGGGAAATGCTGAGCGCTGAAGGGAATGTGCCGTTCTAAACTGAAGCGTACACGCGCATTTTTTGTAAATATTAAGACCACGCTTCCATGGTGACCATTCTAAAAGGTCTGTCACCTCTGGTTTGTTTAGTATTTAAAAGGAATTCCGTCGAAAATGCAGCGATTTATTTTTGCCTGATTTGTTACCCATTTGTAACTTTCAGAGAAGCATCATAAGTGACGAGTTTCGAGTAAAACCTATACATTTCCCTTGTTGTTATGTTAAATTTTGCTTCTTTCACCAAAACACAGGGAAGTTTACACATTCCCACCTCACTAATAAATTGTGCAGACGCAATTGTGAGAGAATTGTGAAACAGTGGTTTATTAACTTTATTAGGTGAGGAACAGAGGAAAAGTAAGATCAGTGTCTTATGAAAAAGTACATCCTCAGTACAAAATAAATGTGTAATGTCTCGTAAATGAGTGTGCTACGTCATATCTAATTTCCTCGAGATTGGTGACAGATATAGACCTCCGCCGAAGTCTAAAGAAAAATTCGATATTTTAGGCAAATTTCATACACAGCGCCATATGTAATACGCACCAAACAAAATTTTTGATTTGAACTTTTTCTAGTTTCTTACTTACACGTAAATACCACAATAACTGTGTCCATTAACGAAATAATGATCACATCATTATGAACCTGACATATAAAGCAAAACTGAATTTTTTTTACCAAACAGTTTCTGTTAAATCGTTTGAAAAAGACTGCAGTGCTTGCACTTCGATTCCGTTCTGTCATCGACGATGGGCCGAAAGTTGGTGGACACTGTCGGCCTCCCCTTCCGAACGAACAAATGAACTCGTCCAGTGCGTTGGTCGATAATTGGTCACTGCGCATTGCCCACCGCATCCCATGGCATGGATGTGTGTCATGTCCTTAGGTTTTTTTAGGTTTAAGTAGTTCTAAGTTCTAGGGGACTGATGACCACAGAAGTTAAGTCCCATAGTGCTCAGAGCCATTTGAACCATTTCAACCAGCTTGTAAGGATCTATTGTTTCAAAGATGATTTCCAAGGGAATCAGAGATCACTTCTCCTCCAGCGTGCACTGATCTCTTGCTTCAAAGATTATTTCGAAGATAAGCAGTGACCACTTAACTTCATGTACCTTGCAATGCATTTCGCAGCTTTAATTATTTTTGCGGTCTTCTAGGCATCATTTAACAAGACGCTATTCATCGAAAGTGTGGCTACGTTCTGTGTTAATACAATGAGTAGCACAAAAGATTGTTCATGATTTTCTTATACTTTTATTGTATTGGTACCCTGGTAGGAGACAAAAAAATTATCCAACATGTCTGGTAAAATGTTCCAGTCACTCCTATTTCACTCCTATTTCTTTTTGAATGTTGGTCCTTAACGTCGGAGAAGTAATTTGTAGATAAAACATTCACACGATACCAATTCGTGTTCATGTACTGTTCTGTAAGCCTGATTTTGTGAATCAATCCTCATATCAACTGTTGCAGCACATGTTGTATTAATAACTTCCTTAGTAATAGAAGTCTTTACGCTGTTTCAAACTACGGCAACCTGTTCCTTGACATATCTGTTTATACTAGTGGAAAGTAGACATTTGATACATCTTTTGTTGTTGTGGTCTTCAGTTCAAAGACTGGTTTGATGCAGCTCTCCATACTTCAGCACAATGTTCACCTAGACCTTCTCTGCTTAGTTCTTTGAAACGCTCACCAGAAACAGCATCAAAAGGTCTCATTATGCAGCACATTTCACTTTTGTACTACGTTTTTTTGCCGTCGGTATTCCTGAAGGGCTATCCCAGTGTGGGAGTTCTTACAGCTGATTTGCTTTGCCTGAGTCATTCCCGACTAGAAGCACAACGATATAGAGCAGTTTACAGTCATCGGAAATGTATTCATTCGATAGTTCACTTTTTAGATCCTCCTATTCTTCAGTGTGTACTCTTTCCAGTCTTACTGCAATGGCTTCCTATTGTTGCATTGTTACAGACAGACCACGAATGAAAAGCCTTTGATGACAGTAGCTACGTACGGATAAAGACACGATTAACTTCCTTGGAGTCAGACATCACACTAGTTTCGGTCATGGCTTCTATGTTCGGCCACAATAACTTGTGCGGGCAGCCTTTCCAGTTAGGTCGTGTCTGTACTGTCCCACATTTTATGCTCACTTACTCGGTCATGCAGGATGCTACTACTCACCCCTTAGTTTACCAGCAATCTCTATAAGACTTCTGTTGGTCAGTACCCACACGCTAGTAGTGCTCTTTTTGAGTTTTTCATTCCCATACATAAATAATGGTATTTTATGAGATGGCAGAGGTGAAGATCAAACAGCGTCGTGGGTATGCAGTAGACCCTTGCTTATTTGTTTATTTATTTATTATTGCTCCACTCTCTCATTTTAGGACTGTTTGAGAGTAGTTAATGTCCGGTGTGTAACGATTGGAATACAAGGGCCACGCGACGAAATTTACAAAGTATGTGACAGATTTCACATTTGCATGTAAAATAGCAGATAGGGGAAGCAGATAGGTGACTGAAAGAGTTGAGAACTAAAGACTTACGCCTGTTTAAGTTGTGTATGTAGACGTTCAGTGTTGTTCACTACTTAATCTTCTGCGGCTGTTGAGAAAAAGTTTACTCCTGCTCTCGCAGTTGGGAATGTTTGTGCCTTTTCCAACTGAGACGGATGTGCTCTACGTAGGGTTTCATTGTTAGTGCTGTCTTTGGACTGCGCGTGTAGAGCTGTTGTGAGATATAATTGATTTAGTATAAAACAGATAACGGGCTTCATAATCTCCCAATATGTTATAGTGGCGGGTATGGCCCGTAGAGGGGTGCTTAATAGTGTGTTGTGTACTAAGAAGCAGATTTGGAAGGTATCACTCCGAATCAAATGGCTTTTTAGGTCACGAAAGTGTAAGGAAATTATAGTTTGGTGGAGAGTAAGCAAAGGTAAGTAAGAAAATTGGTAATGAGGGCAACTTATGCTGGAATGTGTAATTCACTGAACGTATTGCACCTGGTTTATTAGCTTCGGTGAAAACTGCAACGTTCGCCTGACATGTCCCCATCGAACATATTTGTGACATGATTTATCAACAAAGTATTCGTTATGGCCATCCTGCCATTACTTTATGATCATTGCGGACTTGTAACAGTATGGAATGACGAACATAGTATTGAATCGGTGATCCCAGGTCACAATGTCTGTGAGCTCTGCTTGCAATTCGTCTGGGCTTGACGGAGATCATCATCTGCTCATCTGTTATCTATCATTACTTATTTGCGTTGTTAATCAGAGATGAAACAGTAATTTAAGTCACAATATAGCAGCAATTTGCAGAAATATTCATGCTGTTTTAGGAAATGAGACCGGGGAAGCAGACAGGTGACTGAAAGAGTTGATAAATAAAAACTTACGCCTGTGAATACTTTTTGTGCGGAAATACCAAATTAATATATTTCATTGGCAGAGGGCAGTACTTCTAATGAATACAAATGCCATCCCAAGTAGTGCTTGTAGATAAATTTTGCAGGGATCTCCAGTTTACAGAACGTTGGCACCTTTCAGACATAGTATTAACAGAGGACTATAAAACATAGCACATGAAGTTTTACTGCAACAGAAGTCTTTCGAGGCAACTCACAGATATTTGACGCTGAAGCCAATCTGAACTGGTGTGTGAGAGTTGACGTTGGTACACGCACATAGTATGGTAAGCGTACGTCGGAAAACCAATGGAGCGATCCATTCCAGTTGCCATCAGGGCACCATTCATGTAGATTGTGAAGGTGTTCACGTTTTAGGGATGTTTGTGTGGGGTGCCCCTGAGGCTGCCTATACCGTCTCCCACCGACCAACGATGCGGATATCTACAGTCCGATTACGAGCGCCTCTTTGATCGTCTTCAGGACTACACCGGCGACCTACGTGCGTGGATTGGACGCAGCTTCGATCGATATCCTTCAAGATAAGTTTTACACTAAATTAATTACCTCAGGTGAGTATGTAGTGTGAGATTAAGGTGTAATAGATTGTGTGCCCGACCGAGACTCGAACTCGGGACCTTTGCCTTTCGCGGGCAAGTGCTCTACCATCTGAGCTACCGAAGCACGACTCACGCCCAGTACTCACAGCTTTACTTCTGCCAGTATCTTGTCTCCTACCTTCCAAACTTTACAGAAGCTCTCCTGCGAACCTTGCAGAACTAGCACTCCTGAAAGAAAGAATACTGCGGAGACATGGCTTAGCCACAGCCTGGGGGATGTTTCCAGAATGAGATTTTCGCTCTGCAGCGGAGTGTGCGCTGATATGAAACTTCCTGGCAGATTAAAACTGTGTGCCCGACCGAGACTCGAACTTGGGACCTTTGCCTTTCGCAAGGTTCGCAGGAGAGCTTCTGTAAAGTTTGGAAGGTAGGAGACGAGATACTGGCAGAAGTAAAGCTGTGAGTACCGGGCGTGAGTCTTGCTTCGGTAGCTCAGATGGTAGAGCACTTTCCCGCGAAAGGCAAAGATCCCGAGTTCGAGTCTCGGTCAGGCACACAGTTTTAATCTGCCAGGAAGTTTCATATCAGCGCACACTCCGCTGAAGAGTGAAAATCTCATTCTGTAATAGATTGATTGATGTTGGATGGCCCATAAGGGCCGGAATGCGGAGCTGGTAGTGACAATAGAATTGTAATAATGGCTTGTACTAATAAAGCACTTGATCAGCTGAAGTGATGAAAACTGCGTGTGGGCGCAAAGAGCGATGAACCATATCAGGATAACAAATATCGATACGTTTCATATTGATTGGAACAATGTTTATAACGGTAATGACTTTCAGCTTCTGCAAAAAGTCCTCAATAAGGACCGGTGACGATAGCGGCAGAGACCCAGAAATGTGGTATCTATTGCTTCAATAACAGTACTGTCATTTTAAGAAAATTTATTGCCAGTACGGATATGAATCAGTGTAACAGGTTTAATGCCCTCATTTTATCGCAATATTCCTATTTGGTGTGGATAAATATGGTTCAAATGGCTCTGAGCACTATGGGACTTAACTGCTGAGGTCATCAGTTCCCTAGAACTTAGAACTACTTAAACCTACCTCACCTAAGGACATCACACACATCCATGCCCGAGGCAGGATTCGAACCTGCGATCGTAGCGGTCACGCGGTTCCAGACTGTAGCGCCTAGAACTGCTCGGCCATTCCGGCCGCCTGGTGTGGATAAATAGATTTTTTTTCTAGAATATGTAAAGTCCATGAACGGATGCAAACCTTCTGCATCTACATCCATACTCTGCATGCTACTGTGAAATGCCTTACATCGAGTATTTCCAGTTGTACTAGTCGTTAGGTCTTTTTCTCCTTCTATTCACATGTGGAGCGTAGCAAGAGTAGTGGTTATTTAAACGTGTACGTTTATGTAAAATAAATACATATTATTTTAATATGTATGTAACATGATCTATGAATATTTCATTGATAAAAATCGAGATGGCGATTGTTTAAGAGAGGCGATGCTAACATCAGGTGTGCTTCAAGAAAGCGGTAAAGGGCTCTTAATGTTCTTAATATAGGCTAAACGTTTCTTCGCTGAATATGCTTTCGCCTACGGGAAACTATCGTCACTGGGCGATTCTCGGGAAATGTAGAAAGACTTGCACAATTTTTCACTTAATGTAGTGAATTTAAATTTGGATAAATGCAGAAAAATGCTTATAACAAAGAGGAAGAACCCCAATGATATCCACTATGGAGTCCTTCTTGAGAACTACGGAGGCACCCACTGCAACAGCGTTCTTGCCCTATTTTGGCGGCATGTCTTCGTGAATAGAAAGAATCCACAGAAAGCACGACGTTAAGCGTGTTTTTCGGCCACCAGCAAAACTGAGGAATTTATTGTGCTCTGTCAAAGTCGACCGTGGCCTCAGGAAACGTGGCGTGTATAAAATCCCATGCCAATGTGGAAAATCTTCTATTGGACAGTCATGCCGAACCGTGCAAGAACGTTGCGTCGAACATCATCGTCATACACGCCTGGGGCAACCTGATAAATCAGCGGTAGTGGAGCATTGCCTGGACACGGGACCTCGTATGCTTTACGAACAGATGGAAATTTTATCCCCAGCGTCATCTTTCTGGGACTGTGTCATTAAGAAGGCCATACATATTCGCACGGCGGACAATCTTATCAACAAGGATTCGGGTTTTTAACTGGGCGCCGCCTGGAATCCAGCACTGGCTGCTAGTAAATCAAAAACAGAGAAAACAAGAACTTCCGTTTCTTCAAGTGACGCAACGAGTAGCTGAGATTTGGTTCAGACTTTAAGCGCAGGAGCGTCCGGCAGCACAGTCATTGCCCATAGCACACGCGCGGACGGCCTTTCTGCGGCTACCAGCAGGGGGCCTCAGGACGCCGCTTTCCTCTAGCTACGAGCGTCTTCCCGCGCACACGTGTTGCCTGCTCCCGTCATGACAAATTCCGACGCTTCCGCACGATTATCATCAGTCGCGCCTTGCACCAGTGACAGCAGCAGCTACCACTACCTGATGATGTGGAGCAGTTGCATCGTAGAAATACTGTGCGATTTACACAATACGATCCTGCGGCAAACCCTAGAAGCGCATTTGCAACAGACCCGCCGGGAAAGCATGAAAAGTCACATATATAAAATTACTTACATAGAGTTCAGTTCACTAATACTCTAACATTCTGCGTGGTGTCTGTCTGTTCTAAGTCGTGTCTCCCTACCACTTTCGCGCAACGACGCTCTGAGCATGTTTTTTTTTAAAGGAATTGACTAGTTTGAACCTGGGACCTGTTGTTGGTAAGGAGACGCCAGACCATACATGACATGTAGAGTTCACAAGAGTTCAGTGAGACTATCGATGATGTTACCAAACACTTAATGATTTCAGCGTCAGCTCCACCGCACTCCTTGTAAAAGAATCTTAATACTAACTAAATTTAGTGGAAGGGGTTCAAGGCTTTCCTATTTTTAGTTAGCTGGTAAAATAACGTCGAAAAAGCATTTAAGTTTACCATTGGAAATTTTATTCTACTCACAAAACATTGTTTATAAATTGAACTATTGATAAAAGGAAATATTTTAATGCAGGATGATAAAAATCAACTGCGTTCAACAAAAATGTGAACGAATATTCCCTGAGTGGGTTTCCAAGTTGTACAATGGATCGACGGATGACCTATGCCATATCACATCTATAATCTAGGTTTAAATTAAGTTTCACAAAAGAGAAAACTATCAAAATGGTCTACAGTGACCTTCAATTATCTTTAATTACATATCTAACTTGTCATAAATTACAGTGGCTGATGTGGCTTCTCAATAATTATATAAGAGAAAAATCATCGCGTTTCAGATTTTAACTTAAGTAGCAAATGTGAATACCATGAGCTTCAATTGTCGATCGACACTAGTATTACATAAAAAGGGGATGCAACAGATGAGGCTTCTCAGTTCTGAGTGTCTGAGTGAAGCCTTATGCGCTAAAAAATGCGACATCGCGTGCGTTCATTACCTTGTCGGTGTTCGTCAGGGGGCGGCGGCCGGCGCAGCTCCATACAGCTCGCTGTCTCGGAAGCAACTCTTCTCCTAACTTCTCCTTACTACAATTTACCGAAGTTGGTTTAAAACAAAAACTATCTGGCTGTGGTTTCATCTGACCAATCAGGGTCTTAATGTTAACCTTAAGCTCCGCCTACAAAAATTCTGTCTACCCAATGAGAAATGTTATACTTTTCATGGTGGGGCAATGTTTTTAATGACTGCAACGTAACAGAGACGCGAAAAAGTCTCACGCTAAAACTTGCAGCTGGTGTGGCCCTTTTAGTGTTATCGTAAGATCTATACTGTTCTTCTGGAGGGCTCTATCTTTTAACATGGGCTGGGGGGTGGTCCTAGCGGTTACTTTTCGTGGTGGGGCAATGTTTTTAACGTTTGCAACGTAACAAAGACGCGAAAAAGTCTCACGCTAAAACTTGCGGCTGGTGTGGCCCTTTTTGTGTTATCGTAAGATCTATACTGTTCCTCTGGAGGGCTCTAGCTTTATACATGGGGTGGGGGTTGGTCCTGGTGGTTAGCTGGAGACGTGAGTGTCCGTCCCTTATCGTAGGGCCTTCTAGCTTAACACCGTTCTGCTCTCGGCTTCTGTTCTCGTTTCTCAACTCGGAACTGCGTCTGTCTCACGGTGGGAAGGTATGACATGCATTTAGGCATTCTTGTGTTAGTCTGTGGTATTCCATTTGTCCACTCGTTACTCGTATTACTTTAGTTAATTTAATGTCACGATTTATTCGGAGCTATGTGACATACTACTGGATTTGCTTATCATGTCAGGGTTTTCATGGAAAGTGTTGGATTTTGCTAACACCTTACAGTACACATAAAAATAAATTACACACCCAGTAGGAGGAAACTCTTAAAAGAAAGTACGCCAGACGTTGGACATTCAAGCATGCAATATATTTACAGCATTTAAGCACGTAATTAATACAGAATGAGCGACCACACGGTGTGACACTCAGTAGTGTGCTGAAAGACTAATTTTGTTAACAAATTGGAAGTTACTCCATATAACATTAATATACCACTCATCTTTAGTTATGTACATTGTCTAATGATCCGATAAGAAACGAACAAAGAAAAGAAATAGGATCCACTAGTATTACTACGCCTCACAGTGACCTCATACAAATCCTTGGGTGTAACATTTAATACGTATATGAAACTGAACGATCAGAAAGGCTCATTTGTAGTTAAAGTAGATGGTAAGCTTCAATTCAGTGGTAGAATTAGGAAAATGTAGTCAGTCGACAACTTCTTAAAAAATACTTGCATGACCCATGTTAGAACATTGCTCAAATCTGAAGGATCCAAACCAGATAAGACTAACAGGAATAGAAAAATTATTATCAGGACAGATTTGTTTGGGCCATGGGAGAGTGTTAGGCAGAAATTTACAAAACTTAGATTGCAGACTCTGGCGTTAGGAACTTGCTCATTCTGTATAATAAATATTAGTAAATAATAATAATGATGCTGTCATTGTTTGTTGGAAATATTTACTGACAAAATGCAACCTAGCGCTAGATTGCGTACTTACGGCTATCCTGCGTGGCCGTCTTTTAATTTGACTTAAAAGGAGTGAGAGATTATTAATTGATCACCGATGCGTCGGTTCTCGATTGTGTTCAGGAGACGTACGGATTGATTACGTAAAGGGGTTTTCTTAACTGACCTTTTGACCCGAATTGCCTTCACGCAATCATAATCTTCGATGAAAATACCTAAGGGACCTATTTGAATATAAAAATGGAAATGAAATCAAATTAGAGGTATTTCGTAAGAGAAAGATTAACAGATCGGAAGTTGAACACATTAGTGGTCTCCCAAATACAATCGAGACATCCCGATAAAGAGCGAACCTGTAAGAAAGATCATATGCAATTTGAACATCTTTTTTGGTTAGTGAAAGAAAAAGAATACGAACAAAATTACTGTATTGTAAAATATTAATCTATTTTGAACAAACTGGCTTTAAACTTCCAGACATAAACAAATACACAGTACACGCATGACTTACATCTGATAATTCTTTTGTAAATGGCGCAGTCCAATAATCGCTGCTTCGTCAGCCCGTTCCTTCTTAAAATTAAATGTCCTTGCGTGTGCGTAAGTACATTGTATCCTCACCCGAATTACCGAAATGTTTGCTATTGGAAAAAGACCAAGCCATCGCTGGTGTGCAAACATGGCTTATAAATTACGGAAAAATTGAATATGACACAGTGTGCGGGAATATGTGGATGTTGTTGTTGTGGTCTTCAGTCCTGAGACTGGTTTGATGCAGCTCTCCATGCTACTCTATCCTGTGCAAGCTTCTTCATCTCCCAGTACCTACTGCAACCTACATCCTTTTGAATCTTCTTAGTGTATTCATTTCTTGGTCTCCCTCTACGATTTTTACCCTTCACGCTGCCCTCCAATACTAAATTGGTGATCCCTTGATGCCTCAGAACATGTCCTACCAACCGATCCCTTCTTCTGGTCAAGTTGTGCCACAAACTTCTCTTCTCCCCAATCCTATTCAATATTTCCTCGTTAGTTATGTGATCGACCCATTTAATCTTCAGCATTCTTCTGTAGCACCACATTTCGAAAGCTTCTATTCTCTTCTTGTCCAAACTATTTATCGTCCATGTTTCACTTCCATACATGGCTACACTCCATACAAATACTTTCAGAAATGACTTCCTGACACTTAAATCTATACTCGATGTTAACAAATTTCTCTTCTTCAGAAACGCTTTCCTTGCCATTGTCATTCTACATTTTATATCCTCTCTACTTCGACCATCATCAGTTATTTTGCTCCCCAAATAGCAAAACTCCTTTACTACTTTAACTGTCTCATTTCCTAATATAATTCCTTCAGCATCACCCGACTTAATTCGACTACATTCCATTATCGTCGTTTTGCTTTTGTTGATCTTCATTTTATATCCTCCTTTCAAGACACTGTCCATTCCGTTCAACTGCTCTTCCAAGTCCTTCGCTGTCTCTGACAGAATTACAATGTCATCGGCGAACCTCAAAGTTTTTATTTCTTCTCCATGGATTTTAATACCTACTCCGAATTTTTCTTTTGTTTCCTTTACTGCTTGCCCAATATACAGATTGAATAACATCGGGGAGAGACTACAACCCTGTCTCACTCCCTTCCCAACCACTACTTCCCTTTCATGTACCTCGACTCTTATAACTGCCATATGGTTTATGTACAAATTGTAAATAGCCTTGCGCTCCCTGTATTTTACCCCTGCCACCTTCAGAATTTGAAAGAGAGTATTCCAGTCAACATTGTCAAAAGCTTTCTCTAAGTCTACAAATGCTAGAAACGTAGGTTTGCCCTTCCTTAATTTAGGTTCTAATATAAGTCGTAGGGTCAGTATTGCCTCACGTGTTCCAACATTTCTACGGAATCCAAACTGATCTTCCTCGAGGTCGGCTTCTACTAGTTTTTCCATTCGTCTGTAAAGAATTCGTGTTAGTATTTTGCAGCTGTGACTTATTAAACTGATAGTTCGGTAATTTTCACATCCGTCAACACCTGCTTTCTTTGGGATTGGAATTATTCTATTCTACTTGAAGTCTGAGGGTATTTCGCCTGTCTCATACATCTTGCTCACCAGATGGTAGAGTTTTGTCAGGACTGGCTCTCCCGAGGCCGTCAGTAGTTCTAATGGAATGTTGTCTACTCCGGGAGCCTTGTTTCGACTCAGGTCTTTTAGTGCTCTGTCAAACTCTACACGCAGTATCCTATCTCCCATTTCATCTTCATCTACATTCTCTTCCAATTCCATAATATTGTCCTCAAGTACATTGCCCTTGTATAGAACCTCTATATACTCCTTCCGCCGGCCGTGGTGGTCTCGCGGTTCTAGGCGCGCAGTCCGGAACCGTGCGACTGCTACTGTCGCATGTTCGAATCCTGCCTCGGGCATGGATGTGTGTGATGTCCTTAGGTTAGTTAGGTTTAAGTAGTTCTAAGTTCTAGGGGACTAATGACCACAGCAGTTGAGTCCCACAGTGCTCAGAGCCATTTCAACCATTTTTTACTCCTTCCACCTTTCTGCTTTCTCTTTTTTGCTTAGAACTGGGTTTCCATCTGAGCTCTTGATGTTCATACAAGTGGTTCTCTTATCTCCAAAGGTCTCTTTAATTTTCCTGTAGGCAGTATCTATCTTACCCCAAGTGAGATAAGCCTCTACATTGTTACATTTGTCCTCTAGCCAACCCTGCTTAGCCATTTTGCACTTCCTGCCGATTTCATTTTTGAGACGTCTGTATTCCTTTTTGCCTGCTTCATTTACTGCATTTTTATATTTTCTCCTTTCATCAATTAAATTTAATATTTCTTCTGTTACCCAAGGATTTCTACTAGCCCTAGTCTTTTTACCTACTGGATCCTCTGCTACCTTCACTACTTCATCCCTTAAAGCTACCCATTCTTCTTCTACTGTATTACTTTCCCCCATTCCTGTCAATTGCTCCCTTATGCTCTCCCTGAAACTCTGTACAACCTCTGATTCTTTTAGTTTATCCATGTCCCATCTCCTTAAATTCCCACCTTTTTGCAGTTTCTTCAGTTTTAATCTACAGGTCATGACCAATAGATTGTGGTCAGAGTTCACATCTGCCCCTGGAAATGTCTTACAATTTAAAACCTGGTTCCTAAATCTCTGTCTTACCATTATATAATCTATCTGATACCTTTTAGTATCTCCAGGCTTCTTCCATGTATACAGCCTTCTTTTATGATTCTTGAACCAAGTATTGCCTATGATTAAGTTGTGCTCTGTGCAAAGCTCTACCAGGCGGCTTCCTCTTTCATTTATTTGCCCCAGTCCATATTCACCTACTTCCCATATTCTCTCCCTTTTCCTACTACCGAATTTCAGTCACCTATTACTATTAAATTTTCATCTCCCTTCACTATCTGAATAATTTCTTTTATTTCATACATTTCTTCAATTTCTTCGTCATCTGCAGAGCTAGTTGGCATATAAACTTGTACTACTGTAGTAGGTGTGGGCTTCGTATCTATCTTTGCCACAATAATGCGTTCACTATTCTGTTTGTAGTAGCTTACCCGCATTCCTATTTTCCTATTCATTATTAAACCTACTCCTGCATTAGTCCTATTTGATTTTGTTTTTGTAACCCTGTAGTCACCTGACCAGAAGTCTTGTTCCTCCTGCCACCGAACTTCACTAATTCCCACTATATCTAACTTTAACCTATCCATTTCCCTTTTTAAATTTTCTAACCTACCTGCCCGATTAAGGGATCTGACATTCCACGCTCCGATCTGTAGAACGCCAGTTTTCTTTCTCCTGATAACGACATCCTCTTGAGTAGTCTCCGCCCTGAGATCCGAATGGGGGACTATTTTACCTCCGGAATATTTTACCCAAGAGGACGCCATCATCATTTAATCATACAGTAAAGCTGCATGCCCTCGGGAAAAATTACGGCCGTAGTTTCCCCTTGCTTTCAGCCGTTCGCAGTACCAGCACAGCAAGGCCGTTTTGGTTAGTGTTTCCAGGCCAGATCAGTCAATCATCCAGACTCTTGCCCCTGCAACTACTGAAAAGGCTGCTGCCCCTCTTCAGGAACCACACGTTTGTCTGGCCTCTCAACAGATACCCCTCCGTTGTGGTTGCACCTACGGTACGGCTATCTGCATCGCTGAGGCACGCAAGCCTCCCCACCAACGGCAAGGTCCATGGTTCATGGGGGAAGATATGTGGATGTGAATGAAGAATAAAAGGTAACAGCATTTACTGTAAATACCGTATCAATGGGCTCGAGTAGCTACATTCTCGTTAGCACCTGTTTAAAAAGAGTGATTATATTATATAAACATGAAGTGAACTGGACACTGTGCACCCAGCAATAGAAAAGCAATTTCCTGAACTTAAATCCAACGGAATAACTACGTTTAGTGACCATTCACCTGCAAAAGAGGAAGATTTTAAGTTCTAATGCAGATTCCACAATAATGGGCAGCAGAAGAGGTGGCGACATACAGCTAAAAATATGTGGAATGCATGAACTATAGTGTAGTGCATGGAATAAAAGACAACGTTTGAAGGCTAGAGGAATTGAAATAAGGAATGAAACTAAATTTTAAGATCATACAAGTGATAGTTTATAGGAAAAGAATTAGATATGAATTAAAATTCGAGAACTTACTTTCCTTGTTTTGGTCAAATTACTGGCTGGAGAAAGTTATATTTTTCGAATGTAGATTTGAATAATAAGTTAAAAATTAATCAGAAAGTTAATCAAACTAAATCAAACAAAAGCAGTCAGTTGTTTTCAGTGTAAATGTATATGCATAATCAAATGGTTGAAATGGCTCTGAGCACTATGGGACTTAACTTCTGAGGTCATCAGTCCCCTAGAACTTAGAACTACACACACATCCATGGTCGAGGCAGGATTCGAACCTGCGACCGTAGCTGTCTCGCGGTTCCAGACTGTAGCGCCTAGAGCCGCTCGGCCACCCTGGCCGGCCTATGCATTGATCAATAAATAATTTTTAGAACAAATCTTTTTTTCTTAGTTGCTACCCCCATCAAAAATCATAAAAGAATCTTTTGTGTTCAAGAGATTTCTTCTGTTTTTGGGATTATGACTTGACCACGTGACCATCACACGAGGCTACACTATTCTGCTAACTAATGATTTTTTTGTTTTACTATATGGAAGATTCAGCCTATTAAATGTAAACAAACAGTATTTAACAATACTGTGTCAATTACTTCTATATGGTGTAAATTATCAGTTAGCTTATAATAAAGCTGATGGGCTGCATTTAATAGCGTTCAGAAATTTATCTACTGGGGACACTAGGAATACGTATAAGTTGATTAGTGTCCAAGCAAACATTCCAGGAAATCAACATAAAGAAAAAATTATTAACTATAATCTATCTGCCTACAATTTTCATTATTTACCTGGAAATTATGTTGAAATTTTTAACCCAGGGTTCAACAAAGATGATAAATGTATAATATACAAGTGTCTTATTAAAGCTTGGGAAATATATTTTTCTCAGTACAGAATATTAATTTACATAATACTGTGTAATAATGATATTCTCAAACGGTACTGGTCCCCAAGAATAATGTTATCCTGCAGGTATTAAGAAAACGAACAAATTTGTCGAAGAACCTTATCGTATTAAAAAATCATACTTCGCTATGATAGCATTTGGTTAAACATTAACTGTACAGAAATTCATTGAAAGTAGATGAAATTTAAGAAAATTAATTGTGATGGGGACCCAAGTCAGAACTTTCTGAGCTAGAATTGGTACACATTTTCCAACTTTATTGCAAAGAGACGATTCTACATGATGGGATATTACAAGATTTAACGCGCCTATTGAAGACACCCTTCATTTGAGTATGGAATGCGGGTACAATGGAAAAGAAAAAAAAACATGATGCACTTCATTAACTCAGTATTTTTATTGTTTCCACAATTCAACCATTCTCAAATTTATTTCAGGTACTAAGCTGGAAGGGTTTTCGTTTTGAAGATCTGTCCAAGAAACTTGCTGGATGCCTTGGGCGTCCTTTTGCGGTCTGGGTCGTTGAAGTCTACATAGTGAAGTCCAAATCTGGTGCTGAAAAAATAGTAAAGTATAATATTTTACCAGTCTGTAAGTAAAGCACAATGTAAATAAGGTACAATGTTTTAGTAAGCTACTTATGAACTGAAGACATTTCTATGGCTGTGATTGCAGTATCTTTTTAGTTATCAAGTTAACAGCAGTACACAAGATATTTGGACTGCACATATACTACTGGCTGTATGCATTTTCTATGCCATCTAAGTTAGACACTGTGAGACCTTCATACTAAGAAGTACTGACCACAACGTTTGAGGGCAACAAAACATATGTATAGAGTTACTTACGTGAATCCTGTGCCCCACTCAAAGTTATCCAGGAGACTCCAAGCTGTGTAGCCGATGATGTCGACACCGTCCTCGTGAATAGCCTCCAGCATAGCAGCCAAGTAGTTCTGTTAACAGAGAAAGAAAACTTTATTTTCATAAATAGAAGCTACGAAATTTAATTAGTGGCAAATGTGACGGAACCGCGTTTACTGATGGAACAAATGCAACACAGTGTGTCAAGTATGTTAACAGTGATGCAACGGTGTCGTATAACGTTTTCAATGTCTTAGTGTCTCTAACGTTGAGAGAACTCAGATTCAAGTGGTCACTGATTACACAACAATTTTATGTGTGTGGTTGTTTTTTTATTTCTCCTGATTAACATTTGTGAGCTTGACGCGCCCACAGTGTTTCCGTACGTGCTATGCAAGAGCAATGTTTTTCATCTATTTTCCAAACCTTTGATCTGAGTTTGGATTTTCTATTTCTCCAAATGGCATCTTACTCAAGAGACACAGAAGAAATTTCTGACAATGTCCATTGCGTCAGATGAGATGGACAGAATACTCACCTTGTAGTAGTCAATTCGGCCCTGGTCCTCGATTTCTCCAGTGTCAGACCAGCCGTTCTCCATGACGAAGATCGGGTAGCCAGGGTACCGCTGGGCGAGCCAGTTGAACAGCTTGCGGAAGGCCCAAGGAGTGCTCTGCAAGAATAATACAGCAAATTAGACAGCTTACCGAGTGTGCTGGCACGAAGGACAACGTAGAAATGTATAAGTGGTTCCCTTTGTCTTTTATCGTCTAGTATGTGAAACTGCTATACAATACTGCAGGCAGCAGAAATGTGACTTGCGATAACCTTAAATGTGGGCCATGTGGTAGAGGAGGGGAAGACGTGCTATCTTGTAAGACACATAACGGATGTCGGACGAGGCAAGAAGCCAGCTATCACAGGCAAAGATGCAATTCTCCGCTAAGAGGAGGTCACTGGTATCCATTATAGGCCTCAGGTTGGGGAAGAAATTTTTGATTATCTATATGTGGAGTACGGCGTAGTACGGAAGTGAATCATGACCTGTGGTATACACTCGAGGAATGGAATATGTGGAGAACACTGAGTAGAAGAAAGGACAGAAGGATAGGAAATGTGCTAAGAAGTCAAGGAGTAGCTTCCATGGAAGTAGAGGGAGCTGTAGGACATACAAACTGTACGAAGGACAGAAACTGGGGCATACAGGGTGTTTCAAAGTATTCTTACAAACTTTGCAGCTAGGTTCCTTACACCAATAAATGAAAAAAATGTCCACGTAAACATATGTCCAAAAAACCCTTCGTTTTCGAGTTGTTAATGAAACTTTACAATTTAGGTGATTGGAGCTCATTAACACAGCAACTCATAATAAATGAATAAAGTCCCTGTAGACAGCACCTGTAAGACATGCTGGGAGAACGTATTCCAGCCCACATTACACTGGTGTTGATGTCTAGCCTATTATGTAGCACGAGGACTGCTATTGACCTATGTGTTTTGGTTGTGGAAATTTGTTATTTCATCTCTTCTATACGTTGCTTCTGATGTAAACAAAACTTAAGAGACAAGTAAAGAATTCAGAGACAAACAACGGGTTGGCAGTTCGTGCCATAAACCATTGGGAGAAGTTTCCCCTGTGGGTGATCAGTAGGCGTAAGGGCTGCACACGTTGAAAATCGTAAGGATACATGACTTGCTCATGAAGTATCCCCCTTGTTGAAGTTGGAGATGTAACACATTCCAGGGCCACATATTTTGCGCTGATGATTGGCACTTCTTTGATAGCTCGTAGGACGTGCTTTTCCTGGTCTTTTACGATCAAATGTCTGTGGTGCTACGGATCCGATCTCGGCAACGCGACGATACATAGCTCAAAAACTGGATGAATCGGTCTGGAAACGCCCTCTGATAGAGCCGTGCACCCTCGTTCCATTACAGTTCGTGTGACTGTGCATAAAAATCATATGTGCCTGGTCACGAAATGAATAATCTGCCATGTGTGAACGGAGCCCTCTTAGACAAAGCGCTACCTGTCGTAATTACACACAATGTACGCTTTGAATACAGGCAAATGACGAATGCAAACAAGTCTCGCTGGCAAGGCAACGCTATCTAGAATGCAACGAGCCAAATGGATGCATAGCTATGTGAGGGTGTTAGGTTTTACCTGCGAAGTCACTGAACGTCAACTCTAAAGCAAAGATTTTCGGACATATGTTCATGTGAATCTGTCTCTCGCTTTGGTGTAAGGAATTTGCCTCCAAAGTTTGTCAGTCTAGTTTTGAAAACTCTGTATGCAAGAAATAGCCGAAGACTTTGGGTGTAGACTCTTCCAAGTCTCTCGTTCAGTTTCAGCAAATGTATCACAGAGTAGAGGCACAGTGTCCAAGACAGACAGATATGAGTGACTCTGAACAGCGATGCCACGAACCCTGAGCCAGGTGGATGCCGCCTGCGGTGCGTCCGTGTATTCCCCGATAACGACGCCCGCGTCGAAATCCATGGAGGGATCGTAGCCGCTGGAGCCGTCTGATACTGGGTTGGCCGTGTAGTGGTTCAGTCCGTAGAAGTCAGACGTGCCTGGAACAGTACGGTCCGTACATAATACCTGATAGAACATTTGTAAAAATACAAAAGTTTCTTTGTTTAACTGTGCAACAAACAGACCGCAGTCAATACTTTCTAAGTTGCACAAGCTAACAGATTTTTCTCTCAACGACAGAAAACGCGAAGTACTGAGTTGCGTCAAGATTCGCTGACACCAAAAAAGTCTAAAAGGTAAGTTCACTACACTGGGTGCCATAAAATCAATTAAAATACCTTTTAATCTTATTTTTATTCCTGTGCAGTTTCTATTGCGAAGCTAATTTCAAATGTCACCATATGTAGCCCAGTGTGTTTCTACATCTTCGTTTTTACCATTGTCTGATTTAAAAGTCCATTTTTCTGGGCTGTAGGTTTACAAACATTTGAAAACGGCTTCACAATATTTGCGAAATAGTGAAAACAAAACATAAGGATATTCTATGATATAGAAATGGAATCAGAGTGTAATTGTGAAATATTGACATATACATGGTAATTTGTAATGGTTAATTTATAGTTATTATACAGGATAAAGGTACGCATTTGTGTCTTGTAGAGTAAGATGTTAAAAGCGACGCATAAGTATTACAAATATGACGAACTACCTATCAGTTCATGAAGATAATCGGTAGTATTGGACTGGTACTACTAGAGAACATGTAATGTGCGTCTACACTGTGATAATAACTGTACAGCGCACAGGAACGGTAGTTTCTTTGCTGCAATAAACAAAAGGTTCTTTTCGTTTCACTCTCGGATACAGCTTTGGGAGAGTGACTGCTTGCACACTTTTCTTCCACGTGTTATAAATTGAAGAATCAAACAAACTGGTACACCTGCTTAATATCGTGTAGGGCTCCTGCGAGCACGCAGAAGTGCCACAACACGACGTGCATGGACTCGACTAATATCTGAAGTAGTGCTGGAGGGAACTGACACCATGAATCCTGCAGGCCTGTCCATAAACCTGTAAGAGGACGAGGGTTTGAGATCTCTTCTGAACAGCACGTTGCAAGGCATATACTCAATAATGTCTACGTCTGGTGAGTTTTGTGGTGAGCGGAAGGGTTTAAACTCAGAATAATGTTCCTGGAGCCACTCTTTAGCAATTTTGGACGTGTGAGGTGTCTCATTGTCTTGCTGGAATTGCCCAAGTCCGTCGGAATGAGCAATGGACATGAATGGATGCAGGTGATCAGACAGTGTGCTTACATACGTGGAATAAGCCAGTCAGGCAAGTAGATAGATGCTGTGGGTAGTGTCGTTTACTCACCTCTGATGTATTCCACCTCCTCTGCCGTGAGCTCCACTAATCGGGACCTGGGGTAACCTGCAGCCTTACTGTTTGCCGCAATCCTCTGCTTCACCACCTCAGGCCAGTCTCCCTCGGCCGAGAAAATTGGGTGGTTGTACAGGCCAGACTGGAAGATAAATTTGTTAGGTAAAGGCAGTTGCCAAGTACAGAATCTTAAGCTAGTAATTCTTCCACATACATTGTCTTCAATCTGCATAATTAAATGGTTGCATCTATATGTAGTGTGAAAAATAATTTTGGCAAAATATATGGTATTTCATTTTATTCCTGGAAGAAGTGCTGAGGATAATTAAGTTGCAAGTACCGATATCGATTTGGAACGTAGGAGATGTTCAAGCGCCTGTGAGTATTAACCCACAAAAGAACACAGTGTCCTGGTAATGACACATGTGTACCACACCATGATCCATGCTAGACAACATAAGCGTGTCCAGTTGTGACATGCTCCAAATAAGGCACTAGTAGAGGATCTCTGGTCTCTTATATTCGATTCCTTCTAGCAAGCTGCTCGCCTGCAGAAATTACCAATTGGAATTACTTGCGGCACTTTCTGTGCTGCTGGACTCTTCTGGAATTCTCAGTGATCGAGCGGCTGACAGACTCTGGTTATGTAATAGGTTCCTAATGGGATATTCACTGTAGTAAGTAAAACGTTAGCTAGTCATTAACCTGAAGATTGTTTTGAATGCCACGGTGCCCCACTAAGCATAGTCCTGTTGCAGGTTGTATGCTGTTCCAGTCCTCCAGAACTGTACAGACTTTTATTCGCTCCTGATCTTCGGACACTTTGTGACATAGACATTTTATATTGTGTGTGACTTCTCTAAACTGCGGCCAGGACCTGACGTACTGAGGAGGATTTTGGTGAACGCTGATCCGGAGGGTAGCTAGATACTTAGGTCGGGCTTGAAAGAGACAATTTATTTGTTACTAAGCGAAGCCAACAGATGTTGAAAAATCTACATCAACTTCTATACTCTGCGAACTACTGTGAAGTTTATGGCATAGATAATAAATGAAGGTTGTGCTAACTCACTGGTTTATAGCATAGCTGTAGCCTGCATTCGTTGTTGGCAACATTTGCACCATATTTAATGCTCAACATTGTGACAACATGTGAATTGTTCTTTGTTGTCATTTTAACCATTTCTACTTCTGGTTTGTAGCTTCTGTAGCAAACATTCGCTTCATGTATAAAATCACTTGTCTTTATAAATTTCTAGAACTGTAAATTACATTGAGAAACACTTTGGTGATGGTGGTGGTGCAGTAGTTGAGAAACTGTACTTGCATTCGGCAGTACTGTAGTTCAAACTTCTATTTAGTTGCTACATTTTATACACAGAAACTGTATTTTTCATCCACACTGTTTTTTTCTTTTTTAAGTAAACTGACTGAGGCAAATAGAGGGCTGGATCCACTGAAAACGACCCTTCATATTTCGTATCCAATACATCCCATTCCCGAGCTTGTGCTTTGTCATAAATTACCTCATCGTCGACGGGGCGCTAAACCGCAATATTCCTATTCTTTTTGTTCAATGTTCGGATCATCCCAGCAAAGATTAGTTATTTTACGAACCTGAAGTCTCTAATATTCTTGTTATATGAAATAGTGAGAAGGGCAATATCAGTAAGTAGCTGAATTAGGTTGCACGAAACCTTTGTATTGTGTCGGAAATAACCAATTATGTTCTTATAAGATCGATGTCATTTCTTAAATGGAGGCAAAAAATCGTAAAATGTTCTATGTATTTGTAGAATCTAGCTGTATTATACTGATACAATGACTCACATAAGTGGTCAAAAGACATATTGACACTCTAGGAAAGAAACGACGTACAGGAAGGTATGATCTAACTGGAATGGATGCTTGTGTACAGAAAAAGACATGATTACATTTTCAATTTGTGAAGCTCTTGGTCTTGAATACATCATCCAGTTTGTCTGAAATTGTAATTATTTGTGTGTTGTACATGTAACTGCCATCTACCTATCTCCTTCGTGGTACATTGTGAGAGTGTAGCTTTGTTATGCATGTTAATTCATGCATATAAAGATTGTAAACAACGCTAATAAAGTCATTCAGTGAGTTACATTCCATCTTTAATAGTATATGTTGACTAATCCTGATGACAAAATTTTGTCTTGTCATTATTAGAGATATAATACACAAGAACAGCCCTTAGCGCATTGTCTCGTAATGGAAGAAAGGCTTAAGAAACAGTTCTACAGATTTAGGTTGTGTTAACCTGGGATGAGTTGATACTAAAGTATCGTGCTAGTCATAACCTCCTTCCTCCGTCTGAAGCAAAGTGAACATCCTTATTGTAATACAGCGCTGCAGTGCTGTTGGGAAGAAAGTTTATAAGAACTCATGGTACTTACGTAGAACTGCATCTTGCGTTCTGCTGCCTCTATGTCTGCTGCAGAATCGGTGGCAGGTTCGTACCACATGTTGTTAATTGTGATTCCGACCTTTCCTGCGATAAGAGAGGTACATGCCAGTCATCCTCGTACATTCTGTACGATAACTAACAGAAATAACACACTAGACACTAACAGTTGGATAAAGTTTAAGTACAACGATGTAAACAGAAAGAATTGGTACCATTTCTGACACTTTAGAAAGATAGGAAACTATTATGAATGAAATGTACATAACTAAAGTAAATGGATATCATAATCCTAACTTCTTCAGAAGGAGTCATAGATGATTCGAAAGTTATTCAGAAACTTCTCGAAAACGTGAAGAGTATTTTCACGTTAAAGTTCGCTGAAGTTATTTACCACGGGAAAAATTAAATAGTAGTATGTGGTGTTGACGCCTAAAGTTGGGAGCTGATGACCTTCCAGCGGCCTAAATCACTAGTTATCATCATCATCAGACCCACAGTGGCACATCGATTCTCAGTTATACGAGTTGTGCGGATCAAAAATTTGTGAATTCCGCTGGGGCGAATCAAATAACACGTGTCATCATCTGTAACTATAAATGTCATGTGAAATCTCTGTGCTGTGTCTAGCTTATTAGTTAACTCGATTTTTCGCACAGAACTTGCATTTTCAATCATCAGGTATACTCAACGTACATCTTATTGAATTGTGACCTAATTGAACAGTGTGGCGCTCGGAACAGGATTTTGTACTGAGATGGTGTGTCATGTGAAAGGAAGATCCCTAAGTTTTTAAGGGAAATAACTACGAGTTGTTGTGTTTGGAAAATCTAATGGTATAATGCCAATGTGATGATGTAATAGGTAATTGTAAATTACGCTTGTGGAGGCAATTTTTTTCTGTTACTTATTATGGTAATCTATAATTAAATCTGAGGAACTAATCTTCAGGAATACTAATTTTAACTATGGAAAAACCAATAATTCCCAGCCCCTTCTAACTACGTATTTTTCTTTTACCTTTTAGTTTTTTACTATTTATTTACTACCGTCACATTTCAGATATTAATATTAATGTCTATGATCACTGGTTATTAGCACGCTACACTTTAGTGACATCAGAACGAATGTACAAACAGAAGACAGGTTTCTAACTAATCAACAGTAATTAATGTTGAAATTGGCGTCTTTATTCTACAGATACTGAGTTCGGCAGAATTCGAACGAATATCTAAGATTACAAATTACACTTTTAACAGACCTACACCACTCTTCACGTGATATGCAATGCGAACGTTAGTTGCCTTCAGCATCGTGTTAACATCTAAACTCGGTGGATTGAGCTTGATTGTCCCTGTGGTGTGCGTACTGTAAGACCTTCGGTACACACACCATCAGATTATTTGACTTGTCGCTCTAAGGAAGTGGGCGAGTGTCAGCAATATTTCTCGTGGTCTTATCGTGACGTGTTTATCTTCTGCCGTTAGGTCAGACGATAGAAATGCCACTTGCACGCTTAGAGTAGCAGATTGACGGTGACCAACTTTAAACAGAACTTGATTAATTTTCACACACATTTATTAAAATAATAAAAATCATAGGCATTATGTAACTTGATTCTGGATGCTGTTTGCAATTGACAATCTGAAGTTCCTTTGGTTTTGGTACGTTAATCTTATTCTCACATATCTCTGATACTTGACAAAGGTGTCTATACATTTATCTTTATAGCTATGTACAGGAAAATCGTAATCTTATTGGGCGCAGACTGAAACTTGACTATAGACTGATGCAGACTGATTAATCGGAGGTCTGTACACTCTTTATAATACCTCGCGCGTTCAGGTATCACTGCGCGAGTGTGCTCCGCGAGGTGAAAAGGTTCTACGTTAGCAGAAATCTCATTGGCTGCATTAAATATTAATACGCGGATTGACGGAAGCAGAATTTGGTCCGTCTCTAGGACAGCGTCATCTCGTAGTGCGGAGACGGACGAGCGCTGCGCCTGCGCTGTTGTGCTTAGCGGGGCGCGCTCTATTGGGAAAGTTGTGTACGCGCTGACTATGCGGAACTATGTACACAACAGTCCCCTAAACCAGCGATTATTAGATTATGTTCTGCAGAAGATCAGATTCAGAAAAGCACTGTTGGTTTTCCTTTAAAAAGAAAGAGGGAATGCAAAAAAATTAAAAAATTGGAATGAAGTTTTAGCAGGAGATTTAATTGTTTACTGGAAGATAAGCTCACTATTCCTCTTTAACAGTACTATATTCTGTAACATTGGTTATTGAAGTTGACTGTGCAATAATGCTATTTTGTCTTGCACAGCGATCGTGAAAGGAAGGTAGAAGCGTGTGAGTGCACACAGAACGTAATTTTCCACTCGCCACATTTGTAAATGAAATAAAATAGTGACAGGCAAATGTACTCTCCAGTGTGTGTTGTACAAAAAGGTGCGTACGTAAATGGGAGGCGATCTAACCGAAAAAACTTATAGGCCTCAACTGTCGAGGCCCGTCGCTATACAGCTTGCGTGAAATGAGACTTTAGGTTCCAATAAACTCCTCAAAATGATTCAGGACTTCATTTATAGGTTCCCCTAATCCGGATAATCAAGTTCAAATACACGAGCTCACAATTGCTTCGCTGCTCATCAACAGAGCGACCTTTTACCTTTCTGAGTCTGTCGGTACTTCTCGTCGTAGAGTCGGTAGGCGCCGGCGTGTGCCATGAGCACGGTGTAGGCCGCCATGTAGTCTCCCACGCCTGACGAGTTGATGCCCGGGGCGATCGTGAAGCCTCCAGAGTAGCCCATGACAAAACTGGCCGGCTCGTTGAATGTTTGCCACCACTTCACCTGCTCACACAACATGTGGTTCGTTCACTAAACAGGATTATAGATCACATCCTATGTTTGTTTATTATAATTCATTCGATCTCACCTGCTGCTAATTGTGTGGTAGACCAATAAATGTCTGATACCTACAAGCAACAAGTGGTTGAGCAACGCCACAAAAGACACGCTAGTGAGTGTAAACTATGAGATGAGGCCATCTGCAGATGGGACGAAGATCAGATACGCCTAGAGGACGAAACCAGAAAGCCAGGCACCACACTACTTCAGCAGTGTGCACGTGAGAGGGCGGGCCAGTATACAGTAATAAGCAGCGTTGTACTATGTGGCATTCCAGCCGATAGCATCACTGTCGGCACCTGTCTGTAGTGGTAGAATATTTAGCATTGCTTTTCGAGTTAGTTTAGGTCTGATGAAGTTACTTCGTTACTGTGATATTAAATCCGGATGGCATCAGGAAAACGCAAGAAGCTTTAAATGAAGAAGCAACAGCGATTGTTCCCAGACCACATGAATTGTTTTCTAGGGACAATCAGAAGTAAAAACAGTGGCCCAATGTTGTACTACATTAAAAACTTTGTTGATGTGAACAGCTTCATCTGGGAATATTGCAGCTAGCTCTGAAGTCGAGCCTCGCAGGATTAGCCGAGCGGTCTGGGGCGCTGCAGTCATGGACTGTGGGCTGGTCCCGGTGGAGGCTCGAGTGCTCCCTCGGGCATGGGTGTGTGTGTTTGTCCTTACGATAATTTAGGTTAAGTAGTGTGTAAGCTTAGGGACTGATGACCTTAGCAGTTAAGTCCCATAAGATTTCACACATTATCTGAAATCGATCACGACACGACAAACGAAACTGAAGATCATTTTTGCAGTCAGAGGTACATTTATTCGTTAACTCATGATAAGACAGTGTTCTCACCTAATATCGCGGTTGCAAGTTTCAGTACATCTATTTTATCAGAATAGAACTCTCGTAGCTTCTTTTTTTCTACTGGTTTTTCTATATCAAGACAGCGTAGTTTCTATTAAGCTACGGTACAAATTTTTAGTCTCGAGCGACTAACTGTTGATGGAAATGCCTTTTTCCTTATATTTCAGTTGTTAATTCCAGCGTAGTATCGAATAAGAAGCTGCATGTGTAGCTGTACCTCGGTTTTGTAACCCCAAAACACTCTTTTGCTCCTTACCCTGTCGCCGTAGTTGTCGTACAGCACTCTGGCGTACTCAACAAAGTAGTCCGCCAGTCTGGGGTTGGGCCAACCCCCGATGTCCTGCAGTGTCTGTGGCAGGTCCCAGTGGAACATCGTCACCTGCAAAAAATATATACAGCATCGTGTGACGTCACTTTTGATTAGTGATCTACTGTTAAGGTACAGAAACCGGATCACTGAGGTTGCTCTTACCACTGGAGTGATGCCGTTGGCGATCAAGCCGTCGATGACCTTGTTGTAGTAGTCGATTCCCTCCTGGTTGATGTTGTTGACGTCTCCAGTGGGGAGAACTCTGGGCCACGATATGGAAAAGCGGTATGCGTCCACCTGCGGCGCAAAAATAACGTTCTCAGTGTCGGTTCACGTTGGACGTTGTCCCTACACATCATTATCGAACTTCAGCGGTAGGCTTACTTTTGCAGAACCCAAACACCTGCTTGTATCCTACTATAACACTAAAATAGTCTCTAAGTCGTTCCCTTTCTATTTCTAGGACAAACTGTCCAGTAAGATAAAAGTTAAGTTTCTCGTTCTGTTCGTAGACGTCTGAATGGAGTCCGACTGACCGCCGGGTCTTCCTCTGCCAATTACGTCAGAGGATGCCATTTGGAGAGGCATGTGGAGCTGGACAGTAGCCTACTTATGATCCAAAACCATACTGCAGTCAAAATGAAATTTAAGTTTTTATATCTATTATCTGGCTGTGTAAGTAATTTCGAAGATCAGAGGAAGGTAACGGCATACCATCAGGTTTAGTGAAGCGTTTTAGTATTCAAACCAATCCTCAGATTGATGGTATGGTAACTTTATTTCATTTTGTTATTACTAATATAGATTCGCTCTCGACATACCTAAGAGGTCTTCTTTTTGTAGACCAGAGCAGTTTTATCTTACATTCCATGTCCCACATTGATTATTCCTCTCGCTCCTCCTTTTTCCTATGAACTTCTCATTATTTCTCGTTTTCTTTCCTTCACCATTTCTCCTGCTTCAACTTTCATCTTCCTTTGTCGCTATTTCTGTGACGATACCATCAATTAAAGCACCCGATTGTCTCCCTATTTTTCCAATGGGGATTGTTGTAGCCAAGGTGCAGGCTGATATAACTTCTGCGACATTAAAAATGTATTTTCGCCTATTTTTCATGTAGCCCTCGTTTTAGACGCTTTATTATTTGACTGTTATTAGCATTATTATTATTATTATTATTAATTTTACTTTTTCTACTATTGATAATATTATTATTATCGTAATGATGATAATAATGTTAATTAGAGTCGTATAGAGCTCTATTTCAGATATTGGCTCCACTGTTTATATAGAGAAATTAAGAAGGAATGCTTGAATGTCTGTGGGGAAAGCTAAGACGGCAAACTAGTCAGGAAATCTAAACACGCAAATAAATAAAATAAACGCAGTCCACACACAACAGCCGAAATGTTAAGAAAATAACATGCCAGACGGGCCAGTTTCATTATAGGACCGCCGAACACACGGGCAAGTACTACTTACAAACGTACTGTTGCCTCTATTCCTCTGAGAGTCAAACGACGATTAACGATTAAATGATGTAAGCGAGTTACGTTAGTATAGAATAAATTTCTGTAAACGGATCTTTAAACGGTTAAGTATATACTTTTATGATTCAGAATTTCGAACCTTTTGTAGAAATACCTTAATAACTTTTTATTCCTTCATCTCCATTAAGTGAGGTCTAGTTCAGCTATTCTAGAGCAACACATTTTCTAAACTACTCATTTAAATAACAAGTTAATTAACCAAGTTCTCCATTTGCGACTGGCAGAATATCCCAAAATTTTCAACAAAAACAGAACTTTCCTACAATTCTGGAACTATTATTTATTTAAACTTGTATCATTGTCCCTGGTGAGGACTCTTTGCCGTCAGCTGAGCTGTACGATCGGTGCTGTTGAACCCTTGCTCTCTGATTACTAATCTTGTGGTTCTGTGACACTTCTGCTAGCCTAAGTTGTTTCTGGACAAAAGGGTATGGCACAGAATGGCAGACTTGTAGCTTAGGAACAGTATTAGAGAGAAATGCTACGATCATCAATTTATACATAGCAAAGAAATCGTAGTGGAAGATAATGTAGTCAGAAAATTTGATGACGAAACGTATTACATGTATTACTCGTTATATAATACAGAAACTGACCTTTTTTCCTTCCTTAGTTAATGGTTATATCATGCTGTCGTCATAATTAGACATATGTTTTTCCATTTAGTACGACAGATATACTGCTTGGCAGTTACTAAGTAACAAGTGGACTGGAATAATCACAGGAAATGATGGACGACATGATACACAGTACTTACGTGAAAGAGATGGAGTGGAATGGTACGGGCTTCACGACATGGTGAAGCAGGATAACAGGTATAAATAATGTTCATGTTTGACACAGGTCACACAGCCAACATAAAGGTCGATATCGGACTCTCAGTAAGGAATATGTCGTTCTTGGGCAATAATACAAATTTTGCATCTGTTACTCAGGATGGCTACAGAACTAGTGAGGAGTCCTTGGGGGATATTATGCCATTCCTTTCTCAAGGAGATTTTCAGTTCTTTCCCGGTTCGGGGAGGTGGTGTCTGTTGAGAAACATAACTGCCAGAGCATCCCAGGCATGCGCTATAGGGTTTACATCCGGAAAGTACGCAGGCCAATCCATAAGTTCAGTATCTTGACTTTCCAGTGCATCAGACACCGCGGCGGTCTTGTGTGGGCTGGCGTTGTCACCGACAAAGAGCAAGTCGGGACCTGCTGCATGCCTAAGCAGGCGGACAATCCCCGTGCATTTCAGCTGTCCTGTAAGACTACCCCGCACAAGGATATGCAGCGGTGTTCGGCCGTTGTGCATGTTGCCTCCCCACACCATAACGCTTAGGCCGTGCCTGTGACGTTCATGAACATTCTGTGGTGTGTTACTTGTTTCCCTGTCTCTCCACAGTAACCAGTGGCCAGAATCATTTGTCATTGTAAAGCAGGATTCGTCGGAGAATATCACTCCGGACCACTTTTTCTGACCCAACCAGCATGTTCCCTGTACCAACGACCTCTTCCTCAACGATGGCATGACTGGAGTCGGTTGCATTTAAAAAGATTCCATTCATAGAGACGCGGGTACCGGTGGTGGCTGCCGGGTCTGCAGCGATTTGCCTAAGAGTGAGATATCTGTTCATTTTCCCCACTGGGGCAACTTATCGATCCTCTTGTGCTGTGGTGGTCCTGCTAAAAAAAAAAAAAAAAATTGGCACTGAGCACTGTGGGACTCAACTGCTGTGGTCATCAGTCCCCTATAACTTGGAACTACTTAAACCTAACTAACTTAAGGACATCAAACACATCCATGCATGAGGCAGGATTCGAACCTGCGACCGTAGCTGTCTCACGGTTCCGGACTGCGCGCCTAGAACCGCGAGACCACCGCGGCCGGCGGTCCTGCTACAACCACAGCATAATTTCGCATAGCATCTAAATCTTCAGTGGCCTTTGACACTTTGACCGGCTTCTAGCATTCCACCATCGTAACCACTTAGATGATGTCTTGAAGACGTGCTACCGTACCTCATGGAATATCGCGCTTATCGGTTCCACAACAACCTTCGCCAGACACTGAGCTGCATGAACTGTAGAATACATATAGAGCGTGCGTGCTCTGCTCAGGCTTCGCTGCAGTTAATACGTCCGGACCTCTACATTTCCTTCTACTGTTATTGGCTGGACGTTCCGCAGCATTTGCCGGTTGTCCTCATAGACCATAAATAACATAGACCGCATATGTCCCGTTCTCTGCCGTGTTAACGCTTGAAACCAACATCCAAGTCACGCGATTCGAGGCAGAAAGCCGATCCTGCCATTACACGCCGTGTGAAGTGGAGCTGACAGACACAGTTTCTCCCATTTATAGCTGAAATCAAGCATTCAATTTGACAATTCAACGAACTGTAGCACTACTCTTACACATATAGTAGTGCAGTTAACCGAGTTTCTCCGAAATTCCTGATAATAATGCTATGGTTATCGTTTTTACATGTAGCCAAGCTGAAATGTATTGACAGCTCTTCTAACAAGCGACAGAATCACTGTTCTTTAGTGAATACTTTTTTTTTAATTTGCACCGTGAATTCTGTATTTCTCCGCGTCCATAGAAGTGGAAGACAAAATAACAATTTCGAACGCAGTATTAGTTTTATAATGATTCCACAAGAATATGTGTGAAATGCTTAAGTAAGCTTTTGTAAGAAAAGAAATTCGTTTATGAACGTAATGTCAGGTATTTACACAAAATAAGCACGTATGATTTCTGATTTTTGCTTAATACAGTACAGATACCGAAACCGTGTCAAGATAAGAAGCGTAATATATTACAATATGTTGATTTTACTGGTGTAGTGAACTAGATATTAGCGATATGTTGTCTCAAAATCTTAGTCATTCATGAAGTTTTACACCCAAGGATCAACAAATGATTCAAATGGCTCTGAGCACTATGGGACTTAAAATCTGAGGTTATCAGTCCCCTAGACCTTAGAACTGCTTAAACGTAACTAACCTAAGGACATCACACACATCCATGCCCGACGCAGAATTGGAACCTGCGACCGCTACTGAATCGCCTAGAACCGCTCGGCCACACCGGCCGGCTAAGGATCAACATCCTTCTTAACTTTCAATTTATGGAAATACCTCTGCAAGTATTTTAAAGTAGTTAACTTACACAACAAGAATTTTCGTCACTTTAGCTAATCTGTAGACTAAAAAACAACTGTATACTCTGAGTATATGTGAAGGTCATTACTTCTGCATCTAATAGAAAGCACAACATTTGATCTGTAACAAAAATGTCGTAAATTGTGCACTCTAAATGCTTAATGATATGCTTGGCTTCGTGTCCCGAGTCACGTGACTTAGATGTTGGTTTCAGTAAAATGACGTCATGTGCAGTCTATGGTATCCATGGTCTATGGTTGTACCACAGCAATTGACAGTTGTTTCTTAGCAGGTGTCGGTCATGCCGCAGCAATTGCCGAGTGATGTAATTAGTCAGCCCACTCTTACCGAAAGCTGTCAGGTGAATAATGTTCTTAATTTTCAGTTTTTCTAGAAAACTGCAATCAGTGTTGATATTTCAAGCTGCGCTCTACAAGCATCGGCAGTTGACAGATTGCAACGAATCCCGAAGCTGCTGCGCTGTCGTTTTGTACATCAGTAAATAATGCGAACAACACTCACGTTCATATCCTTGGCGAGCTGTATGTCTATCTCGTACTTGTGGTAGGAGTCACACGCCACGTCCCCATTGCTGCCATCAGTGGTGATGTTGGGAATCGTGTGGAACATGCGGTCGAAAATTCCCTCACCCTTGCCTGCAACACAGATTGAACAACAGTTAAAAGATAGTACAAAGGAACAATAATAAGTACGGATAATTATTTTTGCTCTCCATCCACCAACTTCCATTAAATATCACTCTGCATGGATTCCTCGTGAATGTATCTTAGGATACTGGCGGCTAGCAAAACCTAACATAAAGCCTTAGAATCAGAATAGTATTTGATTTACTACATGAATTCGGATAGAGAAAAGAACTCACGTACCATTGTTCTGATGAGTTTTGCCACCTCCGTGAGCCTAGATAATTCATCTACATGCACAGCCCGCAAGCCACTGTATCGTGCGTAGCGGACGTCAGTCTGTGCCACTATTAGTCAGCAATTAAAAGATGGTGCAAAGGAAAAATAGTAAGTACTAGTAATTATTTATGTTTTCCATCCGCCAGCTTACATTAAAGAACACTCTGCATGGATTCTTCGCGCATACTTCCCAGGATGCTGAGGGTTAGTGAAACCTATCATAAAATCTTTAAAATGAGAGTAGTATTTGGTTTACTAAATGAACTCGGCTGGAGGAGTATTGCTGGATGATATGTATTCTCACCAGATAAGAACTTAGGTACCTTTGTTCTGATAACATTTGCTACACACTTGAGCGTCTATAATTCCTGTGAAGTGCGGAAAATTTGTCTGTAAGGAAACCACCCGACACAAATTCGTGTGCGTTTTGCATGTTAAGTGACTATCGACTCTGACGTTGTTTCAGGTACTACTGAAGATTTTCACATAGGTTAAAGCTTTCTGTACCAGTCCCGAGGTTTCATTGCTCCCAAAAGTTCCTCACAGAAATTAGCCAGAGATTTAGCCAGATAGATATGAAATTCGGCACCTTGGATGACGGATTTGGTAATGGAAACACATTTGGAAATTTGTGGTAAGTTCCTATGGGACCAAACTGCTAAGGTTATCTGTCCCTAGGCTTGCACACTACTTAATATAACTTAAACTAACGACGCCATCACATACCTGAGGGAGCACTCGAACCTCAGATCGAGGTAGCCACGCAAGCCGTAGCAAGGCGCCTTAGACCCCACGATTTGGCAATGTTACGGTCATCGTTAACATGACAAGGAATTTTGATAAACTATGATGTCCAGCAGTTCGATGTAGCCTTTATCACACGGCGATCTTGTCGCCTGGACCCAGTAACCCAATTCCACATCATTAAAACATCGGAATGTCTCCCACACCTTGCAGCATTGGCAGCCTATAAAGTTGCTCCAGAAGACTTCCTATCGTTTGCGAGTAACATGATGCTCTGAATCCATCGCATACCAGCAGAAAATATTTTCAAAGAAATACGTTTCCAGTCTACATCTACATCCATACTCCGCAAGCCACCTGACGATGTGTGCGGAGAGTACTTTGAGTACCTCTATCGGTTCTCCCTTCTATTCCAATCTCTTATTGTTCGTGGAAAGAAGGACTGTCGGTATGCCTCTGTGTGGGCTCTAATCTCTCTCATTTTATCCTCATGGTCTCTTCGCGAGATATACGTAGGAGGGAGCAATATACTGCTTGACTCCTCGGTGAAGGTATGTTCTCGAAACTTCAACAAAAGCCCGTACCGAGCTACAGAGCGTCTCTCCTGCATAGTCTTCCACTGGAGTTTATCTATCATCTCCGTAACGCTTTCGCGGTTACTAAATGATCCTGTAACGAAGCGCGCTGCTCTCCTTTGGATCTTCTCTATCTCTTCTATCAACCCTATCTGGTACGGATCCCACACTGCTGAGCAGTATTCAAGCAGTGGGCGAACAAGCGTACTGTAACCTACTACCTTCGTTTTGGGATTGCATTTTCTTAGGATTCTTCCACTGAATCTCAGTCTGGCATCTGCTTTACCGACGATTAACTTTATAAGATCATTCCATTTTAAATCACTCCTAATGCGTACTCCCAGATAATTTATGGAATTAACTGCTTCCCATTGCTGACCTGCTACATTGTAGCTAAATGATTTGGGATCTATCTTTCCATGTATTCGCAGCACATTACACTTGTCTACATTGAGATTCAATTGCCATTCCCTCCACCATGCGTCAATTCGCTGCAGGTCCTCCTGCATTTAAGTACAATTTTCCATTGTTACAACCTCTCGATATACCACAGTATCATTCGCAAAAAGCCTCAGTGAACTTCAGATATCATCCACAAGGTCATTTATGTATATTGTGAATAGCACCGGTCCTACGAGACTCCCCTGCGGCACACCAGAAATCACTCTTACTTGAGAAGACTTCTCTCCATTGAGAATGACATGCTGCGTTCTGTTATCTAGGAACTCTTCAATCCAATCACACAATTGGTCTGGTAGTCTTTCAGAATCAGTTGTCAGTATATCTTCCTTCTCCCTTCTGCCATCAATTATCTCCTGTTTTTAATTTAGTTTAATTTCTCGTTGAAGATGGTGGATAGTTCAATATACCTTGTTTATCAACTTCGCTATATTCACTCACTGAAAAAGTTTTAGTGAGAAGTATGATCGCCTTCACAAGTTGCACACGTGAAAGGTCTTCCACCACATTTTTGTCTTTTAAGAAAAAAAGATCAAGTTGGTGGTTAAGCGTTGGTAATGCTGAATGTTTCAGGTGACGGAGACAAAGAGTTCTTACCGCCCTCATTCCAGGCCCCTTCCACCTGGTAGGACGCGGTGGCAGCTGCGAAGATGAAGTCCTTGGGGAATTTGTTGGGAGGTCCGCGTGCTCCAGGTCTTTCCGGGCGACCCAGGACACCGGCTGCCAGAAGCAAGAGCAAGCACACGGAGGACCTCATCTTCATCGTTGTGATCTGCTTGTGTGTGTGCCGTTTTATATTCTACTTCTCTAGCTAATCTAGCTGTAAATCGAGCTTCCAGTGAGATTTGAGTACTCAATGTCGACTAAAGGATCACAGAAATTTTTGGCTGGGCGTGGGTGTGACCTTCGTAACATCTTGTTTGTAGTCCGTCTTTGTGGCACGAGATGCCTGTTTGATGAGCTCGAACTTTAAAGCAAAAGTAAGCAAACTCTGTTTTTGTTGCGGCGACGAGAATTATGGTGTATGATAAGCCCAGCGAATAATTTCCCCCGGTGTTTACTTCAAACGGCAGTTTATCCGCCGCGAGTTATTTTGCACAGTCACTGTACCTGCCTTATGTTTCCTTATTACTTGGTAAAACGCGTTAATCTCCGAGAGCGTAGGAGTGGCTGAGCTCATACGACGCGATAAAAGACGTCGAATAGACACGCCTCCTTTCTCTCAGCCGCTCCTCCATAGAGGCTGCGGCGACTAACCTGTCAGTTTATCATAAGTTTTCATGCGTTCTCATCGGCTCCTGGGTGTATACGTTTCCACCTGACTGCTTCTAACCGCATAGTTCAGCTGCAGTAAACAGCGGTGAAGAATAGTGTACAGTGGTCAATCTTTTCTGCTGGATAAAAATTCAAATAAGTATTTCGTTTTGGAAAGTTTTGAAGGTCTTACATTTTTTTGTTTGTTCTACGTAGTAGGCACGCGCTTTTACTATACGTAAATAACCGTTAAATTCTGTAAACCCGACAAGAAATCTGATTTTGGAATGAAATAATCCCTGACTCGGTTGCCTTTAGGTACTGAAGCAGTTTCAGCAGCGATAAGTGAAAATTTGTGCCGAACTAGGATTCGAACCCGGATTTTCCTTTTCTCCGAGTGGTCGGCTTGACCACTTCGTCTATCCGTACACGCTTCCGGGTTCCATCCAAATTCCCATCTTGTCACACGTTAATGACGTAGCGCCCTATCTCCGTCATTGCTCACCAGCATTCACTGGAGTCCGGCAAGAGTGCAGCACAGAGAGCGCATATGCAGCGAAGAGATCTTCTGTTTTCTCAGTCGCATACTTTCCAAACGAATGGGTCACGAGCTCTAGAGAGACGCTGCAGACGATGCTTACTGTTACCGAAGGTACTCGCGTCGGTCATCTGCTGCAATAACCCATTAATTTCAAATTTCGCGGCACTCTCCTAACGGATACATTTATCGTACATCCCACATTGATATCTGAGGTTATTTCACGCTGTGTTTCTTGTCTGTATCATTTTGCTCAGTCTCTTCTTGGATGATTCTTCCCCATCTCTTGGCGGTAGTGCGTGGCACACTATACTACTTGCCAGCATCTCTGATCGAAAACTTACCTTCTGATGTCTGGGGAGAAAGTAAACATGCCGGTTTCAAAAGGCGCGGCAGTGGTGATATACATGCTGCTTTAAGTGTGCCTTTAAACCTCTGTGGCTACAGCCAGTGGGGGCCGCGTAGACCGAGACAGATAAACTTTTCCAGGGGTCATGGTTTCGAATCCCATCCATGACACGGACAATTTTATGTTCGTCCATGCCTGCTTGCTTTTGTCCCCGAATAAAAATTTGTGAACTACTTGTTTATAGACTTGCTTCAATTTGAAGAAATAATTGATGATTGTCCTGTAAAGTTGTTACGTGCCAGTAGAGAGCGGCTATAGCAGGCATATGTGTGATTCTGACGTCTTTAAAAGATATATATGAATAAAGAGAAAAAGTTTTCCTGGCCATCCTCCCGTATGCAGATGGAATTAAGGCGGAGGTCACTAATTAGGTCACTAGTGTGAACCACTGTAACACGCATGCGTCCAGCAGTGAATTCTTAAGCTACAGCAGACATATATATGTATCGTACGTTACGCTGTTGTTGGTTTGCCTGAATGCCGTGCATTTACTGGGTCCAGAGATCGAGTCTAGGGATAGAGTTTTGACATTCCAAGGTTCCATCCATCACACGCGTTAATATTTAATCCACAGTCGCCAATTTCCATTCCCATAGTCAACCTGGAGGTGAATTTGTGTAGCTTTAACAATACATGTTGCTGCCCCTTAATAGTTGTCGTGTGAATGCAGGATGCCTATAAGCCCATGAATGTTCCAGATATGTGACACCCGTTGATGGTAAGTCAATTCACCTGGATATTTATATGTTTGCTGAATCCTGTGGAGTTGCAGCTGGGCTTGTATTTGAATACAGGACATTTGGTCGAATAAAGGTTCTATAAACGCCTTCGACATCATCAATGTGACAAGAGAGATAGATTTATCGGATCAATATGGTATGTCTTACATAAGTCGTAAATACCTTTGAGAGCACCTCGTTACAGTCATCCATCACCAAGCGCATTTTACTGTTAAGAAGAGGACAACGGTTCGAGTTGAACCCAGGGCATGAGTATTGACATCCAGCAGTGTATTCGTTTGTTCATCTATGACTGTGTGTTATGTTTGTTCCTAGCAATTAGAGTTCCGCTATTGTTCAAAGGCTTCCCACGACTTCTTCCACTGCTCTGTGTCTCGTATTGCCGTGATTGTCCATCAGAAGACTGCAGATCCTTTCGCCATTGTCTTCCTCTTGTCTTTTTTCCTTTTTGAGGCTGTTAGTCTGTTAATTTTTTTTCTAAATAATCACAAATATAATCCAAACAATACGCAGTGTCTCAGAATTTTATTTCAAGACATAAACCTCGTACGACGAAAACCTGAATAACATTGCAAACCGCGTGAAGAAATTGGAGACTTTTGTACTATAGAAAAGTTTTAGGAAATGCATTTCACACCGTTGGATCATACGCAAGCATGGTAACGGAAAGTGAAATAACATTTCGACACAGGTAACGGATGAGATTTGTTGGTATGTAATCGAGCATTGCGATGCATCGTTTTGCTTAACTAGGCCAGCGACTGTAGGATACAGCGAATCACAAGTTTTACTGTTTTCATTCTTCCGATGTTTAAGCTGTGTTCAGCGAACCATACGGAGGTTAAAACCATTAATTGTACTTACGTCACTACTCGTGGTGCAAACGTCTGAGTTCAAACTTCTATGAACGTTTTGAATTGTGATCATATATTTCTTCTAGTAGTCTGCAGAAGATTTAATAGACTACAGTTAAGATTTTTTGACAGTTAGGTGATCCAGCAACGTTATGCTACTTATCCGATAATATTTCCCATTTGTGACAGCTTAAATAGCTGTACGTAAGCGCATAAGTACTCGACACATCCTTACTCGTTTGCTCTTGGTCGAAGTATTCTGTCGTTATTTTCTGAGAAATTGTAGCCACTGCTTTAAACAGTTAGGGATGTTAAGTATTAGGTGCAGCTGTAATAATTTATAATATTTCTTACGCTGAATTGGTAATGGTATCATGTTCTGTTCTGTCTTTTAAGAATATCTCTCCAAATGTTGCTTTTGTGGTTGATATTTTCTCTGCCATAAGACACTCCATCTTTAGTGACTTTAGCTACTTGAAGAAAATTATGTGAATTATAATGAAGCCGATATGCAATAAGGGCAGCTATTTCATTTCTCTCAAACCGCTTTCAAAATTTGGGTAAACACTGATCGAAATATAGCACTCTTTTCGTTCTAGTGAATTCGCACAAACGATAGAAAAACGCAAACAAATAGCTTTCAGCTCTGCACCTCCAGACGACCGTTTCACTCTTCCATCCATTCCGCCACGAGGAAGAGCGCAATCTCTTTGATCACATGGCTCCATATGCTCGCAGAAGGTAATATGTGGATTTAATCTTCATTCCAAAAATGTGCTAAATTATCATTTCAAGTACCAAAAGACGAATATGAGCGGCTTTAGAAAATAAAAAACTTGTTGGTAAAATTGATCTTCCAATCATTATTAGCCTGAAACGTAGATAGTGAGCCCTTAGAAGTAGATTCTTAGATACTTTAGAACCTCTGTGTAGCATATTTATTGGCATTCAGGTCCTGTCGCTGCGATTCGAAAGTTCAGTTAGGTCCATAATCTGCGTCGTAAATTAAGCAATCCTTGGGAGGAAGCAATGTTGACTATTTCCGCTATCAGAGAATACTGATCAGTTGCAGTTATCGATGCTTCTTATATATTCCAAGAGAGATTGCTGGAAATAAATACCTTCCAATTTTTCATGTGAGAACCCTGAAAGATTTTGAAATAAGACAAACTTTATTAACATTCTACTTCTTTCTTCTTACTGTTTATTTATTTATTTCTCAACATAGTCACCCTGGTGATGAACACATTTCTTTACGACGATAGACCAGTTTGTTGATACTGTCATTGTAGATTGTTTGGTTGACGGAGCCACAACCTCACCTCTGCTTGCACCGCTTCATCACTGTCAAAGTGAAGTCCTAGAAAGAGTTCTTACATTTTGAAAACATATGAAAATCGGATGGGGCCTAGTCGGGAGGGTATAGAGAATGATCGGTGTCAGTGAACCCAAGTTGTCGGATTGTTGCAGATGTCGCAGCGCTAATATGTAGTCTAGTATTGTCATGATGTTGGAGAGGTTTGTCCATGACAAGACGAACTCTTCGAATTCATGAAACTGGATTGCAGTATGTTGTTTTTCACGCATCGACCTAATCACTTTACCTACCACCAGGTTACACGCTACAATTCGTAGCCCTCAGCGAAGCGGGAAAGTCGACCGAGTAGTATGCATGAAAGTAATGCCTCAACCGATATTGAGAAGAGAATAAAAAATTCGGAGCATTACTTTTCAGGATGCCCTTGTTAGATGATGGCGCTTCCAGTTATGTGATCATGAAGTCACTTCTAGCTAAGCATTTTAAATTTGCTTGTACTTTCAATCTATTTGTAATAAATCTGTGCTTGATATCAGGATCGAATGTGCGGTAAGCTCAAAAATGTTCAAATGTTTATGAATTTCTAAGGGACCAAACTGCTGAGGTCATCGGTTCTTAGACTTACGCACTACCTAAACTAACTTACGATAAGGACAGCGCACACACACACACACACACACACACACACACACACACACACAGGCATATACACACATGCCCGAGGGAGGACTCGAAACTCCTGCAGTAGGGGCCGCGCAATTCGTGAGTTGGCGCCTTTAACTGCGCAGCCACTCCGCGCGGCGTGCAGTAAGCATTCACATTCAGTGTGAGCTCTAACTCCATTGACAAAATTTCTGATGTTGTTCGGGGATATATTTCTACAACTAAAACTCCAATGATAAATTTCTGATGTTGTTCGGGGATAAGTTTCTACAACTAAAACTCCAACGATAAAATTTCTGATGTTGTTCAGGGATATATTTCTACAACTAAAACTCCAATGATAAAATTTCTGATGTTGTTCGGGGATATACTTCTACTTTGGCTTGCTGGACTGATGGTCTCCACGGTCTCCAGCCACTCATTACAAAGTAATAATGTTTTCTCATTTGTTTAGTCTGTTATCCCCAATCACCAACATTTCAGTAATGGCACCAGTAATGTGAAATCATTAAAATGTATAGTGCAAAACACAGAATGAGACAGGAGTGTATAGATGGTAAAGGTCAATGACATGATTTCTGTCGATGCTAAATTCTTGTGAGTCTTGATTTCAGTATTGTTTTACATAAATTCAGATGAAACCGTGTTCGGTGTTTCATTGGTTACGATACACTTCATGTGTCCAGCTAATTTTTATGATTCATTTCGCTATGAGTCACCAGCTGGTTTTGATGATTCATTTATCAATGGAAAGTGGTGAACTTTGCTTTTGAATCTCTGTGTGTAAGTTGCGCATCCATGTTGCTTGTTTTTAAGCCAATCAATTCATTGCTGACAAATTATTGATATGTTATTATCATTTGATTGCACGGAACCGTAGGAAAAGTATTTTGTATGTGGGTTACATTTAACTGCATCTCAGCACTATGCTCCATCTGTTACATAAATATTTATAATGCAACTACTTAATTCGTCGAATTGCACCTCAACGTGTATGGTAGCATTGTTTCCCCCATCCTGTAACTTCTAACTAATGTATTCCGTGAGAAAAAAATATCTGAAATACTTACCAAAATATAAACCGTGATCGGTCGTTCTGGGGATCACTAATTAAATTTCCGTGTTTTATTTCTCGCTTTAGAATAGAGATTAGAACTAATATTCAATCGGCACACATGGCCTAACAGGTAATGTTAAGCATGATATTTATTCACAGTCACTGTTATAAGGCGATGTCTTATCTGGCGAAGCTTGGCAGGGCTCTGTTAGACAACGCATATCTTTTGGGAAGCGCTAGATAAGAAATATTTAATGTGTAAATTCTCTTCCAGAAATACTGCTACTTCTGTGTTGCAAAGAGACAATAATGTGGATAGATTCCAACGTCATATCGGCGTCGTATTCTTGAAATTTTTAATGTGTTTTTGTAGGTGTTTTAACTTTTAACAGTGAATAATATGTAGGTGTATATAAAACAGCGGGATGTTTCTTTGCATTATCAAGGAATTTTTCTGTTGCTGCTCTGTGTAGCGTGATGTGTATAGGTGTCCACAACCACAACCGCAAAGGTTTTTCAAATGGATCACGAGCAAGGCATTAATGTGCCACCTAAAGGCCATAAAACAGAGGTAGGGAAGGACGCACAGAATGTTGAGATGCGGTTAACTGAAAATGGGCAGTTAGGAGGAAAGGAAACAGAATCTCTGCTTCCAAAAAAAATGGTTGAAATGGCTCTGAGCACTTTGGGAATCAACTTCTGAGGTCATCAGTCCGCTAGAACTTAGAACTACTTAAACCTAACTAACCTAAGGACATCACACACATCCATTCCCAAGGCAGGATTCGAACCTGCGACCTTAGCAGCAGCGAGGTGCCGGACTGAAGCGCCTACAACTGCTCGACCACAGTGACTGGCAGAGAACTGGTATTAGCTTACACTATGACTATCGTCCTGTAAAGCATGTTATTCTACAAAGATTTCGATTGCCAGATCTGAAGGAGCATTTGAACTTTAATTTTTCAGAAATAATTTTGCGTTTACTGAAATGAAGTTAATCATCTTTTGTCAAACTGACTTACTTAGAGGCAAGAGGGATGCAAGCGGGGAAAATACTATGTAGTAAAACGACTTCCGTCTTTAAAGTTTTGAAGTGTACGTGCTGGAGTTGGTTAGGACGGGAAATGAGCAGAAAATGGGGTCTCCGGTGGTGTTGGGAGAAAACCTTCGAAAGAAAAGACTGATTCCAGTTACCAGTGTAGGTTTTATTTTCCAAATGCTTATGCCTAAGGGCTACACTAAACTCAACCGCTACAACAGAAGGCTGCCGCAGTTAAATTGCGCCCCCAAAGGAAGGAACTAGTGGACACGTCCCGTCGCGGACCGAGCTGGCAGGAAAGAGAGAGTCTCCCGAATACCGACCCACTCTCACCTACTCATACTCTGCGCCCCACGTGACTGCTCCACAGTCCTCCCATTGGTGAGAAGACGGTGCTATAGTGGGCGACCCTCCATCAGCAATACTCAACGGTAGCGTCCCTTGTCAGCAATACTACTGTGGGATGATGTGCATATGGGCTGAGTGTGAGTGTTGTACGATACATCCGGCCCAGGCTCAGCCATTGTCTTACCAGAGAGGCAGTACAGTGGGCCACCTGAAAGATAATCAACATGCAAAATCGGAAAAAAAATTGAAAAGCTATTTTTATCTTAATAAAACTGCTCACCGCCTACATAATTTCCATAAGTATTGAAATTAATTACTGAGGAAACTGTGACATTACTTCAAAGCAAAATCAATTATCAGCAAATCAGAAAACCTACTACTTTTCTAAATAAAACAATAATACATCTTTAAGGTGGAATTGAAAGATATCAAAAAAAAATTGCAGTTTCGTTTTGTTAGTTAAATAACGCGGTCGTTTCAATTTATTATTATAGCAGCAAAATGTAGTAAAGCAAGTAGAGTGTGTATAAATGCTTTATTTCTTGTAACTAAAGTCAGTGTGTGTGTGTATATATCTTTTAGAAAAACCACTTTTGTAACCAGCTTTACAGGTGTTCATCCAGAAGCGGCAAAAACCATCTATGCGGCGGTGGTTGACATTGGAACTTCACTGAGGCTTTTTGCAGATGATGCTGTGGTGTATCGAGAGGTTGTAACAATGGAAAATTGTACTGAAATGGAGGAGGATCTGCAGCGAATTGACGCATGGTGCAGGGAATGGCAATTGAATCTCAATGTAGACAAGTGTAATGTGCTGCGAATACATAGAAAGATAGATCCCTATCATTTAGCTACAAACTAGCAGGTCAGCAACTGGAAGCAGTTAATTCCATAAATTATCTATGATGACGTATTAGGAGTGATTTAAAATGGAATGATCAAATAAAGTTAATCGTTGGTAAAGCAGATGCCAGACTGAGATTCATTGGAAGAATCCTAAGGAAATGCAATCCGAAAACAAAGGTAGTAGGTTACAGTACGCTTGTTCGCCCACTGCTTGAATACTGCTCAACAGTGTGGGATTCGTACCAGATAGGGTTGATAGAAGAGATAGAGAAGATCCTACGGAGAGCAGCGCGCTTCGTTACAGGATCATTTAGTAATCGCGAAAGCGTTACTGAGATGATAGATAAACGCCAGTGGAAGACTCTGCAGGAGAGGCGTCAGTAGCTCGGTACGGGCTTTCGTTAAAGTTTTGAGAACATACCTTCGCCGAAGAGTCAATCAGTATATTGCTCCCTCCTACGTATATCTCGCGAAGAGACTATGAGGATAAAATCAGAGAGATTAGAGCCCGCGCAGAAGCACACCGACAATCCTTCTTTCCACGAACAATACGAGACTGGAATAGAAGGGAGAAACGATAGAGATACTCAGGGTACCCTCCGCCACACGGCGTCAGGTGGCTTGCGGAGTATGGATGTACGAGTAGATGTAGACAGCAGATCATCCTGGGCGAACTGGCCGCTATATAACGAAACGGTAGCCATCTGAAGTGCCAAACAAACTGGTATAGGCATGCGTATTCAAATTTAGAGACATGCAAAGAAGCAGAATACGGGGCTGCGGTCGGCAACGCCTATGTAAGACATGTGTCTGGCGCAGTTGTTAGATCGGTTACTGCTGCTAAATGGCAGATTATCAAGATTTAAGTGAGTCTGAACGTGGTGTTATAGTCGGCCCACTAGCGACGGGATACAGCATCTCCGGGGTAGCGGTGAAGTGGGAATTGTCCCCTACTACCATTTCATGAGTGTCTCCTGAATATCAGGGATCCTGTAAAACATCAAATCTCTGACATCGTTGAAGTCAGAGAAAGATTCTGCAAGAACGGGAGCAACGACGAATGAAGAGAATCGTTCAGGGTGACAGAAGTTCAACCCTTCCGCAGATTGCTGCAGGTTTCAGAGCTGGGCCATCAACAACAGTCGGCGTGCGAACCATTCATCGAAACATCAGCGATATGGGCTTTCGGAGCCGAAGGCCCACTCGTGTGCCCTTGATGACTGCACGACACAAAGCTTTACGCCTCGCCTGGGCTCCTCAACACCGACATTGGACTGTTGATAACTGGAAACATGTTGCCTGGTCGGACGAATCTCGTTTCAAATTGTATCGAGTGGATGGGCGTGTACGGGTATGGAGACAACCTCATGAATCCATGGACCCTGAATATCAGCAGGAGACTGTTCATGCTGATGGAGGCTCTGTAATGGTGTGGGGCGTTTGCATTTGAAGTGATGTGGGACCTCTGATAGGTCTAGATAGACCCTAACAGGTGACGCACACGTAAGCATCCTGTCTGATCAACTGCAACCATTCATGTGCATTGCGCATTCTGACGAACTTGGACAATTCCAGCAGAGCAATGCGACATCCCACACGTCAAGAATTGCTACAGTGTGGCTCCAGACACACTCTTCTGAGTTCCCACTGATCACCAAGCTCAGCAGATATGAACATTATTGAGTACATCTGGGATGCCTTGCAACGTGGTGTTCAGAAGAGATCTCCTCCCCCTTACACTTTTACGGATTTATGGACAGCCTTGCACGATTCATGATGTAAATTCCCTCCAGTGCTACTTGAGACATTAATCGAGTCCATGACACATTGTGCCCGGCCGGAGTGGCAGTGCGGTTCTAGGCGCTACAGTCTGGAGCCGAGCGACCGCTACGGTCGCAGGTTCGAATCCTGCCTCGGGCATGGGTGTGTGTGATGTCCTTTGGTTAGTTAGGTTTAATTAGTTCTAAGTTCTAGGCGACTGATGACCTCAGAAGTTAAGTCGCATAGTACTCAGAGCCATTTGAACCATGATACATTGTGTTGCGGGACTTCTACATGTTCGTGGGGGCCTTACAGGATATTGGGCAGGTGTACGAGTTGCTTTGGCTCTTCAGTGAGTATTGATTGTTAAAGAATGATTGTGGCGCCTTTTGTTTGTCTAGATTTATGGTTCAGCTATGGTTTTGTGGAAGTAAACAGTTAGTCACTGTCAAGGAATCGAAGAGTACGAGCTTGAGTCGGTAAGACGACTGTTGTGTTTCTGCGTGTGGTCGACACACATTTCCGTGTGATACTGTGCAATGAGAATTCGGTATCAATTATCAATATAGTTGGAGATTTTCCGTAAATTTTGTTGGTAAGGTTTCGGCAGTTTGTAATGAGAGAGTTTGAATTTTTAAATGAAGATTACATGATGCAGTAACGGTACTAGGCACAATCAGGAACTGCTTGATGAATTTTATTCCAATCTGGCTCCTCGTAATTTTGTTTTGTACTTGATCTGTGGTCAAGCGATCTTTCAGCGACTTGCTTAGTGAAGCCCTGCTGGTGCGCTGAGTCAGTTTGAAGACTGGTGTTCGTGTGCCGTAGATACGGCCGTAAATAAAAGTTTTAAAGTCGACCATTGTTTCTGGTTTTGTTGCCTGTGACAGTTCATTTCACATGGCAATGGATTTGGGTGGTGCGTATAGTTTGAAGATTTTGCAGTAAGAAAACTCTAAGGTAGCTGAGTCTTAGCTATTTGTGTAGATTTGTTGTACACTGTGGATTATTTAATAATCGAGCGTCGTTCTGGATCGTAGGATCAAGTACAGGAAGAAAAGGACCGAAAGTGAATTGTGATTACTACTGTATTTACTCCGTACTCATTGTTAGTGCCGCAGTTATAGAGGTTCCCTTGCACTAGCTGAGTCATTTGAAGATGGAAAACCCAACTGTTACCATTATTCTAGTAGTGACGAGTGGAATTCAATTATATTTATGGTAGACGCACGAGAAGCCAACACCTGAAATACGTGAGTTTTGAAAATCTGCTTTTAAATTGAGCTTGAAAGTGGTGGTGGCGCGTAGTTTTCTCTTTTTTAAAAAACAAATTCTGTCTCGTTCAGTGTATGGAGTAGATATGTAGTCACTCACTCACATCAACGTTTGTCAATGGAAAGCTCTGATTCATTTTAAGTAAACTCTGATTCGTTAAAATTAACCAAGTCCCCGTATTATTATTTTATCCATTATTCTACATAAACTGAAATCCAATTTTGAACTCTGAAAAGAAAATATGTAACAAAGCTTGAAAGTTTAGTGATCTGACGTATAACAAGTAGAGCAATCACTTTCAAGTCAATGATATAAAATAAATAAATTAATGAAGAATATTTAAAAAAGAAAGCAGAGAAGTATTTTATCAAAGTTTAACGACGCAAAGTTTGCTGTCTACGTAATGTTCTGAAAGGTAACATTGGAGTTACAGTTAAAAAAAATATTGAAATTATGAACCAATACACGAATATTTACATACGAAAGAATTCTGATTTAGCACAAAAGACTATATTTAAACTTTATTAGCAGAGGTATCGCTAATCAGAGGGTGTAAATAACTGATATTTATGTCTATAGTAACCAATACATGTCTGGTCCGAGACAACTGCATTATAAAAAATAATTAACCTCAGAACCTTTTAGACATTTTGAAACGCGTAAGTGCTGTAATTAAGAAGTAAGAGTAATTAACTAAATAATTTAGGGCCAAGTACAACGTTGTTATTATCTGCGTAACGAGTTCAATGGTGTCAATCTTACGTGGTAGAGCACGACTGTTCCATATAATTTTCATTAATAGTAACTTTTACGGTGCTCACGTTTGTGGTGTGTTGATGATCTCTATAACTATATATGAGCCTAACGCAAAAAGTTAAAATGGCTCTAAGCCTTATGGGACTTAACACCTAAGGTCATCAGTCGCCTAGACTTTGAACTACTAAAAACCTAACTAACCTAAGGACATCACAAATATCCATGCCCGAGTCAGGATTCGAACCTGCGACCGTAACAGCAGCGCCGTTCCGGACTGTATGGTGGCAGTCAGTACAGTGAGTAAGCCAGAGACTACAGACATGTTTGTAAATAGTACTAGCATTGTGTAACCCCCACTCAAGAAATTTTCTTGAAAAAGGTAGGGCACGGCACACTACAGATTGCATATTTAAGGGACTGGTGAACTGCAGTCAACGGATCGATTATAGTTATGTCTGTAAATAGTAGCAGTATTGAGTAGCCTCCATCCTAACACAATTTCTTGAAAACAGTACGGACTGGACCACTACAGACTGCCAGCTTAAAGGACTTGTGAACGATGATTAACAAATCGGGATTTACGATGGGGCAGTGGTTTGCTGATTTACCATGCACGTCCACAACTTCGAGTGGCCTTGGTGTGATGTCTGTGTGGAAATGTTAGGGCAGACTGAAGGGACGAACGGAGTAGACCTGCTCGTCCCATACCCTCGTCGCGCCCTTCACCATTATATGTAACCATAAGAAAAAATAATCAGACGTTAGAGAATTACTGTGTTTCGGTACATACTGTTCGTACCTCAGATGCGAATGAGTGTTTTTTTATATATGTACAGATATTTTTTTCTCTAAATTTGTCTGGGCCAGGACCATACCGTATGTTAAATTTTCAGTTTCAAGTTAATGGACTTTTAAATAACTAAGTATATCCAACTGAGTGACATTTTAAGTACTGTTTCGAATTTTGATGTAACATAGTTGTTGTGACACCTACTTTCGATAACACATATGGTAACTCACTCTTACATTTGTTCAAATATTATGAATGATGCTTTATTTCAGAAAGAACATTTTTCTTATTTCATGATATGTTCTCCTCCCCCCCACTTTCATGAACCATGGACCTTGTCGTTGGTGGGGAGGCTTGCGTGCCTCAGCGATACAGATAGCCGGACCGTAGGTACAACCACAACGGAGGGGTATCTGTTGAGAGGCCAGACAAACGTGTGGTTCCTGAAGAGGGGCAGCAGCCTTTTCAGTAGTTGCAAGGGCAACAGTCTGGATGATTGACTGATCTGGCCTTGTAACAATAATCAAAACGGCCTTGCTGTGCTGGTACTGCGAACGGCTGAAAGAAAGGGGAAACTACGGCCGTAATTTTTCCCGAGGGCATGCAGCTTTACTGTATGATTAAATGATGATGGCGTCCTCTTGGGTAAAATATTCCGGAGGCAAAATAGTCCCCCATTCGGATCTCCGGGCGGGGACTACTCAGGGGGATGTCGTTATCAGGAGAAAGAAAACTGGCGTTCTACGGATCGGAGCGTGGAATATCAGATCCCTTAATTGGACAGGTAGGTTAGAAAACTTAAAAAGCGAAATGGATAGGCTGAAGTTAGATATAGTGGGAATTAGTGAAGTTCGGTGGCAGGAGGAACAAGACTTCTGGTCAGGTGACTACAGGGTTATAAACACAAAATCAAATAGGGGTAATGCAGGAGTAGGTTTAATAATGAATAGGAAAATAGGAATGCGGGTAAGCTACTACAAACAGCATAGTGAACGCATTATTGTGGCCACGATAGATACGAAGCCCACACCTACTACAGTAGTACAAGTTTATATGCCAACTAGCTCTGCAGATGACGAAGAAATTGAAGAAATGTATGATGAAATAAAAGAAATTATTCAGATAGTGAAGGGAGACGAAAATTTAATAGTAATGGGTGACTGGAATTCGAGTGTAGGAAAAGGGAAAGAAGGAAACGTAGTAGGTGAATATGGATTGGGGCTAAGAAATGAAAGAGGAAGCCGCCTGGTAGAATTTTGCACAGAGCACAACTTAATCATAGCTAACACTTGGTTTCAGAATCATGAAATGAGGTTGTATACATGGAAGAACCCTGGAGATACTAAAAGGTATCAGATAGATTATATAATGGTAAGACAGAGATTTAGGAACCAGGTTTTAAATTGTAAGACATATCCAGGGGCAGATGTGTACTCTGACCATAATCTATTGGTTATGAACTGTAGATTAAAATTGAAGAAACTGCAAAAAGGTGGGAATTTAAGGAGATGGGACCTGGGTAAACTGAAAGAACCAGAGGTTGTACAGAGTTTCAGGGACAGTATAAGGGAGCAATTGACAGGAATGGGGGAAAGAAATACAGTAGAAGAAGAATGGGTAGCTTTGAGGGACGAAGTAGTGAAGGCAGCAGAGGATCACGTAGGTAAAAAGACGAGGGCTTATAGAAATCCTTGGATAACAGAAGAAATATTGAATTTAATGATGAAAGGAGAAAATATAAAAATGCAGTAAATGAAGCAGGAAAAAGGAATACAAACGTCTCAAAAATGAGATCGACAGGAAGTGCAAAATGGCTAAGCAGGCATGGCTGGAGGACAAATGTAAGGATGTAGAGGCATATCTCACTAGGGGTAAGATAGATACTGCCTACAGGAGGATTAAAGGGACCTTTTGAGAAAAGAGAACCACTTGTATGAATATCAAGAGCTCAGATGGAAACCCAGTTCTGGGCAAAGAAGGGAAGGCAGAAAGGTGGAAGGAGTATGTAGAGGGTCTATACAAGGGCGATGTACTTCAGGACAATATTATGGAAATGGAAGAGGATGTAGATGAAGATGAAATGGGAGATACGATACTGCGTGAAGAGTTTGACAGAGCACTGAAAGACCTGAGTCGAAACAAGGCCCCGGAGTAGACAACATTCCATTAGAACTACTGACGGCCTTGGGAGAGCCAGTCCTGACAAAACTCTACCATCTGGTGAGCAAGATGTATGAAACAGGCGAAATACCCTCAGACTTCAAGAAGAATATAATAATTCCAATCCCAAAGAAAGCAGGTGTTGACAGATGTGAAAATTACCGAACTATCAGCTTAATAAGCCACGGCTGCAAAATACTAACACGAATTCTTTACAGACGAATGGTAAAACTGGAGAAGGTCAGTTTGGATTCCGTAGAAATGTTGGAACTCGTGAGGCAATACTGACCCTACGACTTATCTTAGAAGAAAGATTAAGGAAAGGCAAACCTACGTTTCTAGCATTTGTAGACTTATAGAAAGCTTTTGACAATGTTGACTGGAATACTCTTTTTCAAATTCTTAAGGTGGCAGGGGTAAAATACAGGGAGCGAAAGGCTGTTTACAATTTGTACAGAAACCAGATGTCAGTTATAAGAGTCGAGGGACATGAAAGGGAAGCAGTGGTTGGGAAGGGAGTAAGACAGGGTTGCAGCCTCTCCCTGATGTTATTCAATCTGTATATTGAGCAAGCAGTAAAGGAAACAAAAGAAAATTTCAGAGTAGGTATTAAAATCCATGGAGAAGAAATAAAAACTTTGAGGTTCGCCGATGACATTGTAATTCTGTCAGAGACAGCATAGAACCTGGAAGAGCAGTTGAACGGAATTGACAGTGTCTTGAAAGATGGATATAAGATGAACTTCAACAAAAGCAAAACGAGAATAATGGAATGTAGTCGAATTAAGTCGGATGATGCTGAGGGAATTAGATTACGAAATGAGACACTTAAAGTAGTAAAGGAGTTTTGCTATTTGGGGAGCAAAATAACTGATGATGGTCGAAGTAGAGAGGATATAAAATGTAGACTGGCAATGGAAAGGAAAGTGTTTCTGAAGAAGAGGAATTTTTTTAACATCGAGTATAGATTTAAGTGTCAGGAAGTCACTTCTGAAAGTATTTGTATGGAGTGTAGCCATGTATGGAAGTGAAACATGGACGATAAATAGTTTGGACAAGAAGAGAATAGAAGCTTTCGAAATGTGGTGCTACAGAAGAATGCTGAATATTAGATGGGTAGAACACATAACTAATGAGGAAGTATTGAATAGGATTGGGGAGAAGAGAAATTTGTGGCACAACTTGACCAGAAGAAGGGATCGGTTGGTAGGACATGTTCTGAGGCAGCAAGGGATCACCAATTTAGTATTGGAGGGCAGCGTGGAGGGTATAAATCGTAGAGGGAGACCAAGAGATGAATACACTAAACAGATTCAGAAGGATGTAGGTTGCAGTAGGTACTGGGAGATGAAGAAGCTTCCACAGGATAGAGTAGCATGGAGAGCTGCATCAAACTAGTCTCAGGACTGAAGACAACAATAACAACAATGATATGTTCTACGAGGACTGTATTCTAGTACATAGTCTCAATATTTTTGCAGTTTTAAACTTGATCTGTCACTAATGTTGTGAACCTTCCCTTCCTGCCGGCGGTGTAGTCTAGCGGTTCTAGGCGCTTCAGTCTGGAATCACGCGACCGCTACGGTCACAGGTTCGAATCCTGCCTCGGGCATGGATGTGTGTGATGTACTTAGGTTAGTTAGGATTAAGTAGTTCTAATTTCTAGGGGACTTATGACCCCAGATGTTAAATCCCATTCTGCTCAGAGCCATTTTTTAGCCTTCCCTTCCTGTGACGTTTAAACATGCCCACATGTTGGGAGATAAACTGTTTTGAGGGATATTTGGTATAACTAGTATTAATTTATCCACACTGCGTGTTGGATTTTTGCGATGTTCGTTGCTTTAAGAAATTCTCCAGTTGCGAGTATCTCGAATTCCCATTTGTGTAGGGTATGTAAACATCGCTCTTGAATTTGTGCGTCAAGAGGTTGGAAGGCATGTTCCAATTGAGGAATATTTTTTGTAAATACAGTTCAGTAGAAAGAATTTTTGTGCAGATTACAAGAGCTTGACGTCTCGCCCCTCGTATTTGATGGGGCAATTAAGACGATAAATGCATAAGTGTTAGTGCCAATCAATCTGCCTCTCATATAATTTTGGTGGTTTTGCTTTGTCAAGTTCGGTAAAGTGTGTAGAGTATCTTTTTTGTGAGTGCAATTGCTCGTATTTTCCATGCCAGGTAGGAAGATGAAGCTAGGAATCTGAGTTGTGTGTCATCATTCTGATCTTAATTACAATCAATGGTCCTTACAACATGTACCTATAACCGCCTGTCCAAAAATTGGAATATTACTCATTTGGAATGAATGTGGGTATGACAATAAATGCATCGAACTAGGCACAGCCAGGTGGAAGCACGTGGTTTATCTTTACAGTAGCAGTCTAGGATTTCAATTGAATCTTATTTTTGAAGCCAGCTCCGGTAGCGGCAATGTGTCGTGACACGGTTGCCACACATGGCAGTATGCATTCTCGGGCATGAGGTCGCATGGTTAGTTATTTCAGAGCGAAGCGCTGTGACGCCTTCTTAAAGATTTTAGCCGTTGAACGTGAAAGACGACATTTAGCCACTTTCATATTGATTGGTGAAAAGTATCTCTCATCTGTTCTTCACGCTGGCGGTGCTGCATAATGTGTGCCACGCTAGTTTTACATTGGGGAGACGCTACTAATAATCTTCTGGAAGCAAGATGGGAGATATAATTGTTTCATTTTGTCTTATTTCGTTTACTCCTCACTCCATGTGCGAATGCATTGGATGATTGTTTAGGAACTTAGAATTTAATGCATCATGGTGGGAGAGGAAAGAAAAATACAGTAGGGCGGGAATGACATTTCTTCCACCCTAAAACTTTACGTTACCTAAAGCACGATGAAGACTCGCCTTGTGTGAGGAACACCACAAACTTTGACGAAAATCTCTTCCCTCCTCCTGAGATATTTTGGGAGTGAGAAATATGCTTTTGGAAGAGGGAGATGGCAAAACGTGCAACTGCTAAGGGGAGAGTCATTGGCATATTTCAATTCTAACGAAAATTCCTCGCCAACACTCTACAGAAAGAGCCAGTTTTGGAACTGAGAGAGAAATGCAGGAGGGGAAAGAGACAGAAAACCGCGTGTCCCAGATGGCCACCTATTGGTGTTTCTAGCCCAACAGTCGTCTATACTATCTGCAACCGAGTGCCGTTCTGAAATAGAAGAGAAAGGCTAAGTGCCAGAGAGATAGGATGATGCAGAGCTGTCAGCCTTGTAATGATTAAACATTTCAAAACGAACGAGTTTTACCCTCTCACTTTGAAATTGAAAATAACACTGGCGAAAGGGTGGGGATGACAGACGAGAGAGCAGGATTGTGGATTCAAATCAGTATAGAAAAATTGTGTCAGACGGGAAAGATTATAACTGGTCTCATTCAAATTTGACGCATATTGCCACCCCTCCCCCCCTGAGGACAGCGTAATGACCTAACTGTAATGACCTTACTATGGAGAGTCGCTGTGCACGACCAATGGGAGAACTGACGGGCAGCCGAGACGACGGAATTAATGCGATGGATGATGGCTATGTTAAGTGTGCCTTTGCGAGTGGATGGAGTCATCCACGGTCCTCCGGAAGTCGGTATTTAGGCCATGTTAGGTCGTGTCCTGTCGCTCGAGTATTTTGCTCGCGTGTTTCGGTGAAGTTTTGGAAAGTATTGGAATCATTCTTACATCTTAAATGACGATGGGTTCAACAAAAGCATCACCAGATGTCCGTTCCTACTGCACCGTATTCTTAGCTCACTCTGTCGCCAATGTTTGAAATAGTAATCAGTAGTTAGAAGAGAAACATGACTTTCTGGTGTGTCTGCAAATTACGTGAGAGAACCACCATTGGCCCCTCTCGTATGTAACGACCTCGTCATTTCATCACCACATGAATGTAATCCCTTATCTTTACAGAATTAATGTTACGGGGACCACAACTTGCTATGAAACGTTTTACTAATCGTTCATCGTCCATGATTTTGTCCGGGGGTTGATCATGTTTTATCTACTAACTAACCGTGTCCTAAGAAATAAAGACCATTTATATTGTTAAAATAACTTGACGTTCTCTTCCAAGACATCTCCCGCCACCTTCCCACGAGAATCTAAATCAGCTGAAAAGGAGGCTGGAGGGCATTGGAAGTTAATATTCCATTTATCCTATCGCATTCTAAACATCTTGAGGGTATTTTTGTTTTGTCGTGATTCTTTCATCAGACGCGTTTCGCTTCATGGAGGTTAAGCATCATCAGTGGTCTGTAATAAAGTGCCGGCTGGTGTGGCCGTGCAGTTCTAGGCGCTTCACTGTGGAACCGCGTGACCGCTACGGTCGCAGGTTCGAATGCTGCCTCGGGCATGGATGTGTGTGATGTCCTTAGGTCAGTTAGGTTTAAGTAGTTCTAAGTTCTAGGAGACTGATGACCACAGATGTTAAGTCCCATAGTGCTCAGAGCCATTTGAACTACTTGTAATTAAGTTATTTACATTTTGATTTGCTTTTAGATCGAAAAACAGTTCCTTAAGAATAGGTTGATTTGTACTTACAGTGAGTTTTCGGCTGATTTCTCGCTTACATCGGTACATTCCGTCTGCTAGCACATCGTTGTTTTTCTGTGTTAGATACTGATAATTTTGGTCGAATTTTGAGATGTTCTGCAGCACTATGCATTTCTTATGATTTTCACAAGCCACTTTTATGCACACCACTGTATTCTGTTTGTTTTTGTGCTTCAAATAGGTGTTGTTGTTTGTGTTTTGTAGTGTTGCCAACATAACCTTTCCACTACTATGTCTTTGACCTGTAACATTTTTTAAAAATTAGTTTATTGTATGTGTATAACTCTATTTAATTATGTTTCTGTGTATTTATGTACTGTGTGAGAGTAGAGAAGGAACAGCGATGGAGGGATTGTCTTTTGTAGGGGAGGGGGAAACCATGATGAGTGGACATATTCAAAAAACAAGCCATAAACAATTCTTACAAAAGAAACAATTCCATACAAAAGCACATCCCAAAACTGAAATAAAAACCAGGCAGATACCAATAATGTGCTATCTATCAGCTCAGTTGCAGAGACTGTGAGAAAGTACGCACTTACTGACTGGCAGGAAATTCGACACAAGATATAAAGGACATATCAGAGCATTTAAATACGGTCCAAAAGAAGAACACCATAGACCAAGCAATACTAAAAACGATATGAATATCACAAAAATCAGTAAAGACAGATAGCTCGTCCCTTTCCTAGAAAATTTCCAGGTACAAAAAGCATTAACACAAAATAAACAGTTGCTCAATGACCAGATAAATATTGGAAACCAGACTCTACGTAGCATAATTAATGAAATTACGCGAAAAAGAAAAGAACCTTTTCCATCCTTCACCTCCTTCCCACTCGCCAAAACCGCCCCCCCCCCCCCACTCACAGTTTCATTTCATTTCTCGCTCCTCACCTTCTCCTCTTACTTACACTCCGTCACACTGCAATAGACTTATGTCCACTCATCATGGTTTCCCTCCCCTCTCCTACCCTAAAAAGAAAAAAAAATCTGTCCATCGCTATTCCTTCTCTACCACTACTCAGTACATAAATACACAGAAACATAAAGAAATAGAATTACACACATACAATAATCTAATTTTTTTTTTTAATGTTATAGGTCAGGGACAAAGTAGTGGAGAGGTGATGTTGGCAATACTACAAAACACGAACAAAACACGTATCTTCAAGTATTATAAAGCAAATACGGGCACTGTGGGCACACAAATGAAGGATTCATTCTAAACTAGTGTCTCCTCGACGATCACCAGAGGTGTACGGCCAGTGTAGGAGATCGCTCCCCACACCATGATGCCGGGTGTTGGCCCTGTGTGCCTCGGTCGTATGCACTCCTGATTGTGGCGCTCACCTGCACGGCGCCAAACACGCATACGACCATCATGGCACCAATGCAGAAGCGACTCTCATCGCTGAAGACGACACGTCTCCATTCGTCCCTCCATTCACGCCTGTTGCGAGACCACTGGAGGCGGGCTGCACGATGTTGGGGCGTGAGCGGAAGACGGCCTAACGGTGTGCGGGACCGTAGCCCAGCTTCATGGAGACGGTTGCGAAAGGTCCTCGCCGATACCCCAGGAGCAACAGTGTCCCTAATTTGCTGGGAAGGGGCGGTGCGGTCCCCTACGGCACTGCGTAGGATCCTACGGTCTTGGCGTGCATCCGTGCGTCGCTGCGGTCCGGTCCCAGGTCGACGGGCACGTGCACCTTCCGCCGACCACTGGCGACAACATCGATGTACTGTGGAGACCTCACGCCCCACGTGTTGAGCAATTCGGCGGTACGTCCACCCGGCCTCCCGCATGCCCACTATACGCCCTCGCTCAAAGTCCGTCAACTGCACATACGGTTCACGTCCACACTGTCACGGCATGCTACCAGTGTTAAAGACTGCGATGGAGCTCCGTATGCCACGGCAAACTGGCTGACACTGACGGCGGCGGTGCACAAATGCTGCGCAGCTAGCGCCATTCGACGGCCAACACCGCGGTTCCTGGTGTGTCCGCTGTGCCGTGCGTGTGGTCATTGCTTATACAGCCCTCTCGCAGTGTCCGGAGCAAGTATGGTGGGTCTGACACACCGGTGTCAATGTGTTCTTTTTTCCATTTCCAGGAGTGTATTTTAAACCAATCCGATGCTCGACAGAATTACGTTCTTTGAAGTTTTCCTACTAGGATGACTATTAAAGGTAGTGAAGCAGACTTTCAAATGGAGTGGAAAATTTTAGGCCAAAAATACCATGAGTTTCGTCTGCTGTCTGCCTGGAGGAGGCGCCTACTCGTTCTGTAGAAAGCAACTTGGTGGTGGGTCAATAAACACCACTAAATTATCGATCTCTGTACACAGTGACGAGGTGGTTTAAAGTTTGACAGAGAAGCTATGGGGGTTCGGATGTAGCCAGTCGTAGCAAGAAGTCATTGCTATGTTATCAAGTAAGCAGTGAGTTTTGGATGGAAGGTAGGGGATTTCGTGTTAGGCTACTCTATAATGATGAAATTCCACCTCAAGAGCAGTGGAGAATTGTCATAAGTAATGATTTCAATATCGTTTTATGTAAATTCAGATCAAACCGAATTAGGTGTTTAGTCAGTCACGATGAACTTCTGTGTGTTCAGTTAATTTTTATGATTATTTCTGCTGTGGGTCACGAGCTGACCGTGATGATTAACGTATTAACGAAAAGTGGCGAACGTGCATTCAAATCGTTGTGTTTGAGTAACGTGCCTGTCCATTTTGCATTTCCTTAATCGAATCAATTCTTTACTGACAAATGATCGGTATGTTATTAGTTATTATCGTCTGCTCGCTCGTAACCATAGGTATGATATTTTTTGTGTGTATTCCTTGTAACTCTGTCTCAGGAGTATGCTCCAACTGTTAAATAAATGTTCATATGCAACAGCTTAATTTATCCAACTCTGCCCCAACGTATGTACTAGCACGCTTTTCTCCATCCCGTAATCTCTAACCACATGTATCCTTTGAGAGAAAATTACGTGGAATTCCTGGTCGTTCTTCCTGGAGTTCACTAATTAAATTCCTATTGAGCAGTTTTCTCTTTAGGATAAAAACTTGAACTAATAATCAGTTAATATTCAAGGAACATCAGACAATTTGGCACTCAGGGTCGAGTAGGTAACATTAAGCACTATATTTGTGTACACTTAGCGCACAGCTACCCAATGTCCTTATAACATATAAGGCGAACTCTTAGATTTGATTTGTGGCTGTTAGCGGAAACAATGGACAGCCTTGTTACTGATACTGGTAAAATCAACTACACTGAAAATGATTCTCTCCTTAGCATAGAGAATTTAATGTTCTGACACGCATTACAGAAACTTTGGGTGATAATGTTATTGTAGTTCAAGTTCGTGACCTCTCGGGCAAGGGACAGTTTGTAATGTTAAAGAAGGGAATTTGTGGTGTATTTAACAGCTTTCTATGAGGTAAATTCTCCAAGTTCATCTCTGTGAGACATAATGTCAAGACAAAGCTAATATTTCTCCTACACGGATATGATAACGTGGCAGCAAGAGAAACATTGTGAATAACTGGCAAGGAAGCAGAGGATACCGTTTTGGGGAAATACATGAATCTTGTTCCTACTACATATGAAGTGGAACTGGCTGACGGCAAAAAGGATGGTCTGATGGACCAACTGACTCGAATATTGCAGCAACTTCTTCTAGACGACTGTTGGCTAATTGTTACTACTTTTACAACAAGATTTTGCTGCGATTTGTAACAAAATCAAATATGTGATTACCCAAGATTAAACCACGACTTCTGTATGCAAGAAGACTACCAAAGACACAGTAATGTGATTGTGAACAACGATAAGTCTGTTGGAATAGACTGTATGACGTGGATGAACTCAAACTAAACAATAAAGCTATATAACAAATTTAAAGGCGATATCACTAATATCTTTGTTCACTCCTGCTCTAGTAACTGCTTTATCAATTTCATGAAGTATCCAGACATGTGGCTAAAAGAAAAATTTTACGTCTTTCTTGGTTAAAGAGCGTGTCATCGTCAGACTGTAGATTACAACGTACAACAACAGAATGTCCGATTTGAACCTGTGGAAGACCGTTAATAAATACCGAAAAACAGTATTTACAATGTGCTCCAATGTACTCTGTACAAATTGCTTCATAGTGGTGTAAACTATTGTTATGTTTAATCTAAATATGCGTCTATAATTTGCAAACCACGGTGAAGTGAATCGCAGAGGGGAGGGGGGGGGGGCTCCTTCAGTACTAATTAGTAGTGTTTCTTTCGGTTCCATTCAAATATGGTGGCCGGCCGCGGTGGTCTCGCGGTTCTACGCGCGCAGTCCGGAACCGTGTGACTGCTACGGTCGCAGGTTCGAATCCTGCCTCAGGCATCGATGTGTGTAACGTCCTTAGGTTAGTTAGGTTTAAGTAATTCTAAGTTATAGGGGACTAATGACCACAGCAGTTGAGTCCCATAGTGCTCAGAGCCATTTTTTTCAAATATGGAGCGCAGAAGAATGACTGTTTAAATGCGTGCGTGCGTGCCATAATTAACCTAATCTAATCCTCATGATCCCTACGGTATGAATGTGTCGGAGGATGTAGTATTTTCCAAGTGTCTTCATTTAAAGCCGGTTCTTGAAACTTCACGAACAGGCTTACTCGGGATAGTTTACGTCTATCTTCAGACGTATGACAGTTCAGTTTCTTCAGTATCTCTGTGACACTCTCCCATGGGCCAAACAAACCTGTGGTCATTAATACTGCCATTTTCTGTATACTCTCAATATCAACTCTTAGTCCACTTGGCGGGTTCCACAAACTTGAGCAATTTTCTAGGATGGGTCGCACGAGCGATCTGTAAGCTACCTCTTTTGTAGTCTGCTTGCTTTTCCCCAGTATTCCACCGATAGACTAAAGCTACCACCTGCTTTACCAACGACTGAACCTATGTGATCATTCCATTTCATGTCCCTACAGAGTGTTTCATCCACATCTTGGTATGAATTGACTAATTCCAACCATGGCTCGCTTATACTATGGTCATAACACACTATGCTGTTCCGTTTTCTGAAGTTCATACCTTTACGGCAAGCTGCCAAATTTTTACAGTACTTTAAAATCTCGTCAATATCTGACTGAATATTTGAGCAGCTTCCTTCAGAGAGTGCTTCGTTATAGACTACAGCATAATTTGCAAAATGCTTGAGGTTACTATTTATATTGTCTGCAACGTCCTCAGTGTACAAAATGAACAGCAAGGATCCCGGCCCACTTCCCTGAGGAACAGCCGAAGTCAACTGTCGATGACTCTCCATCCAAAATAACTGGCTACATCCTCCCTGTTGTGGTGTGCGTCGGCATCCCGTTATGCCTCCGTTGCTAATGACAAATGGGTGGAAGGTGGCCAAAGGATTTGTCACTATAGGAATCTGGACAGGTAAGTGAAACGCAAGTTGACACAAATGCAGTTTGAATAAATACATTGTGCTCACCTTATTCTGGAGAAATTTTACACTATTGACAAACAGTGCGTTTGAGCTCAGAATTATATTCTAAGATTCTACAACAGATCGATGTCAAGTATATTGGACGACTCTTTTGTGAATCACTTCTGCTACTCTTCATGTAAATGGGTTTTATCCGTGCTTTCTTCCAAGTACTGGTTGCGATTGTTTTTTCGAGGGACCTACGATAGATTATAGTTAAAAGGGCCAAATATCGCCGAAAATCTAGTATAGAAACTTATGAGGATTCCATCTGGTCCTGGAGTTTTGGTTAGTTTCAACGATTTAAGCTGTTTCTCGACGCCACTGACACTAATATCTATTTCACTCATCTTTTTAGGCGGTACGAGGATTAAATTGGGGCGGTTCTCTGGGATTTTCCCTTGTAAAGCACCATTTGAAAACGGAGTTAAGTATTACGGCTTTGGGTTTGCTACTCTCAATTTCAGTTTCATGTCATCTACGAATTACTGGACAATAATTCTGGTGCCACCAATAACCTTTACATACGACCAGAATTTCTTTCGGTTTGGTGGAAGATCATTGGGCAGTATTCTGCTGTGATAATTATTGAGGGCTACACGTATTGCTCTCTCGACAGCCAAACTCATTTCATTTAGCGTCTTTCAATGTGTAATCTTATGCTATGTTTTAAACTATTACGTTGTTGTCTCTGTTTTTTTAGAAGTTTGTTTACAGTGACTGTATGAATATACCATAGATGGTCCTTCTTATAACGAACTACCCACTGTGTAGTCAACTATTCTCTTAAACTTGAGGCATAACTCCTCTAATGCTTCTGTCCTGTATTAAAAGTTTCAAGTTCCACATTGAGATATGACACTGCTGCATTTTTATCTAGCTTACGGAACGTATATGTCTTCCTACTTACTTTAGATGATCTTTGTACTTCGGTAACCATGGGTGCCACAGCGGTATCATACCCACTGATACCAGTTTCGATATGGCCGTCCACAAAGAGGTCAGATCTAGTTGTTCCCATTACATCAAAAACTATTTTCACCATGAGGGGGTCCCGAAATGTTCGTTCAAAATAGTTCTCAGAGAAGGCATTTATTAATTAACAGCGTGATGTCTTGTCCCACCCACCATTAATAAAATTGTAATTATCTTAATTGTTAGTTGGGTGATTGAAGCCCCCTCCGATGATTATTGCATGGCTAGGGAACATAAGTAAAAGTGTTTGGTTATTTCAGGAGGTGAGTATGGTGGTCAACAGAAGGAACCAATTACAGTTTTGTACTCACTTTGTGATACTGGGTGTTGCTCAAAAAATCTCGCATTCAGCTTCAGTTCCTGTCTCGGTGGTTCTAAGTGACTTATCTACAGCGACAAATACCCCACCTCCATTTTTCGTTAGCCTATCCTTTTGATATACACTTAAATTTTCTCCAAAAATTTCACTGCTATCAACTGCAGGATTTAACCAGCTTTCTGTACATAGTATTATCTGAGCGTCTCTGCTTTTCAGGAGCGTTTCAAATATAGTTTTACAGTTTTCCTACATGGGAAATAAGAATATCCGAAAGGTGACTTGTGTACAATTAAATATTCCAGACAATCAAGACGAAGAAAAGATTATTAACAATATTCGATATGCCTATAGTTTTCATTATTTACCTGAAAGTAATGGGGAAATTTTTAAGCCCGGACTCCAACAACGATGATTCATAACTGTTATAGCAAATCTGAAGAAAGATATTTTTATCGATATAGAACATCGATCTACACAATACCAGAAAGTGTGTTGTTGAATAAGGATTGTATGGACCACGCGTATACCATTTCCTATTAGAAACAAGAAATTACGCTACGACACTAAGTGTTTAAATGTTAACTGTTTCGAAATTGACGGAAAACAGATAAAACTTAAGAAAATTTGTTTTCTGGGACTCTAACTAAGAACTTTCTGAGCCAGAAACAGTTCATTTTTCAACCTTATTCCAGAGAAACGATCCCAAATTGTGGGAAATTACAAGTCATAGGTTGCAGATCGAAGATGCTCTTCACGTAAGTCGTGTATGGAATGTGGGTGTAATGGAGAAGAAAATACATGTTGTGCGTAATAAACGTATTTTCTTTATTGTTTCCACAGTGCCTACATTCTCAGGCATTACTTTAGGTATTTAGCTGGAAGTGTTTTCGTTTTGAAGATCTGTCCAAGGAACTTGCTGGATGCCTTGGGTGTCCGATTGCGATCCGGATCGTTAAAGTCCACATAGTGAAGTCCAAATCTCGTCCTGAAACAACAGAAAAGTACAATATTTAACCACGCTGCACATGAAGTGAAGGCATTTTGTGGCTGCAATTAGAGGATCTTTTTAGTTATTACTTTACATATGCAAGGTTGGGTGTAATAACAGATCTGCAAGTAACAGTTACTTATACAAGACACACATCTTGCATATGTACTCCTGGAATGTGTAAATTTTTTATGCTATCTAAATGAGATACTACGAGACCGTCATACCCCGTAGTACTAATCACAGTGTTTGAGAGCAATTGATCACGTTTGTCTAGAATTACTTACGTGAATCCTGTGCCCCACTCAAAGTTATCCAGGAGACTCCAGGCTGTGTAGCCGATGACGTCGACACCGTCTTCATTAATAGCCTTCAGCATCTCAGCCAAGTAGCTCTGTTAACAACAAAAGAAGGCTATATTTTCATAAACAGAAGCTATGAAATATATGTAGTGGTTACGATGACGGAACCATCTTTATATAAAAAACGAATCCAACACTGTTTATCTGGGGATGCGATGGTGTAGTGTAACATTTTCAAAGTCCTACTGCAGAGAGCTCTGTTCCAATGTTCACAAATAACACAATAATTTTTTTTATATGCTGCTGAGGAATATTTGTGAATGAGAGGTGTCCACAGTTTCTCCTTAAAGTTACGCAACAACAATAATTTCATCTATTTTTCAAAAAATGTGATCTGTGTATTTATTTTCTACTTTTCCAAAAAATTCCCACTGACAACCCACTGAAGAAATACAGCATAAGTTTCTGATAAGGTCCTTTGTATAGAAACAGATGGACAGAATACTCACAGCGTAGTAGTCTATTCGGCCCTGGTCCTCCAGCTCTCCAGTGTCAGACCAGCCGTTCTCCATGACGAAGATCGGGTAGCCAGGATACCGCTGGGCGAGCCAGTTGAACAGCTTGCGGAAGGCCCAAGGAGTGCTCTGCAAGAATAACGTGGCAGTTAGACGTAATGGCACGAAGGACAACATCGTAGAAATGTTCAGGTGTTTCCCTTTGCCTTGTCCTTTATTGTCTAAAACGTGAAGCTGCCGTAGAATACTGCAGATAGCAGTAATGTGACGTGCGATAAACGTATCATTAAAAATATGGGGCTTGTGGTAGACGAGAGGAAGACACTGTGCCATCTTGTAAGACACATTACGCATGTCAGACGAGGCAAGGACGATGTAAGAAGCCAGCTATCACAGGCAAGAGGGAATTCTTCGCTAAAAGGAGTCCAATGGTATCCAAAATAGGTCTCAGATTGGGGAAGAAATTTTTGAGTATCTACATATAGAGTACAGCGTAGTATGGAAGTGAATCATGGATTGTGGGATACGGACGAGTACTGGAATATGTGGAGAATACTGAGTAGAAGAAAGGATAGGACGATAGCAAATATGTTAACATATCAGAGAGTAGCTTCCATGGTACTAGAAGAAGCTGTACGATATACAGACTGTAGAGATGACAGAAACTAGGATATACAGGGTGTTTGAAAAATACTTTCACAAACTTTCAGACTGGTCCCTTACACCAGTATAAAAAAAATCACATCAACGTTTGTCCGAAAATCCGTTTTCGAGTTATAAATGAATACTTCCTGCTTAGGTAATTGAAGCTCATCGAGACACTAACTCACAATAAATGCTCGAAACGTCCTCCTTTTGCTTCTAAACACGCATGCACTAGTCAAAACATAGACTGTCAAGCCATTTCAAATACTCCCTGACGGTTTCGAAGAGTTTTGCAGCCTTCCTTGATACGTCATTGAAGGTTTTTCCGCATCTAAGGGGGTCTGCTACATAGACCAATTGTTTAGGGTGTCCTCAGAGCCTTCCAAAGGGCTGAGATAGGAGGAGCGTTCAGGCCATGGAACTGGTTCTGTTCTAACTGTACATCTGTCATGGTAGATACCAGCCAGTGGACCCCTTACACTGAGACCTAAGTGTGCTGAAGCTACGTCACTCATAAACCACATGTTTCTTCTTGTTTGCAAGGCCACATCTTTTAGTACGTGTTGGAGGATGTCCTGAATAAAGTTCCTGTAGACAACTCCTGTACGATATGCTTGGAGAATGTATGTAACTACAAGACAGTCACCTCCAATTAATCTTAAACTGATATTGATACCTAGCCTGTATTGTAGCATGAGGACTGAGGTCGCCCCATATGGTTTGGTTGCCGAAATTTGTTGTTTCACGTCCTCTAAACGTTGCCTAGTGTAAAAACAAATCTGAAGAGACAAACAATGGATTGGCAGTTTGTGCGACAAACCACTGACAAAACTTCTCCCGTGGTGCGTGATCGACAGGCGTGAGAGTCTGCAGAAGTTGAAGATGGTACGGATACGTGAGTTGTTCGTGATGAATCTTCCATGCAGACCTTGGAGATGTACGACATGCCAGGGCCACATGACTTGCGCTGATGTCAGGCTCTTCTTCGATAGCCCATAGAATGTGATTTTTCTTGTCTAGCGTATAAGCAACACGTGGTCTTTTTCGATTAACAACCTGTGATGCTAAGGATCTGAACTCGGCAACGCACCGATACACAGCACCAGAGGCTGGATGACTCAGTTGTCTTCGCTCTGGAAAAGCCGTCTAACGCAGATGTGCGGCCTTGTGTCTAGTAACATTTGTGTGGCTGTATATAAAAATTATGTATGGCCGCTCAAGAAATAAACATGGACACGTTGAAGACAGACGAATGACGAATGTAAACAAGTCTCACTGGCAACAAAACGCCATCTAGGTTGCAATGAGTCAAACGGCTGCATAGCTAAGTGCCGTTGTTAGATTGCACCTGGAAAGTCATTGAATGTCAACTTCCATCAATAACTCGAAAACGAAGGATTTCCGCACATATGATTATACGAATTTCTTTTCTTTTTTTGTCGTAAGGAACTTGCCTCCAAAATTCGTCAAACTATTTTTGAAACACACTGTATACAACAAATAATCGAGGACGTTGGGTGTACTACCTTCCAAGTCTCTCGTTCGGTTTCAGTAAATGTATCACAGAGCAGAGCTATAAAGCACAAGACAGACAGAAATGAGTGACTCTCTGTACAGCGAGGCTACGAACCCTGAGCCAGCTGGAAGCCGCCTGCGGAGCGTCCGTGTATTCCCCGATAACGACGCCCGCGTCGAAATCCATGGAGGGATCGTAGCCGCTGGAGCCGTCTGACACAGGATTGGCCGTGTAGTGGTTCAGTCCGTAGAAGTCAGACGTGCCTGGAACAATACAGTACACTGTCACACACGTACTTATAGCTGATACAGCATTTTCACATTTTGTTTAACCATGCAACAAACGGACTGAGCAAATACTTCCTAAGCCGAACAAGCTGACAGATTTTTCTCTTATCGATAGAAAACGCGAAATATTCAGTTGCATCAAGGTCCACGGTCGCCAAAAAACGTCTCAAAGGTAAGATCACCACACTGCCTGTTATTAAATTAATTGAAATATGTGTTTATCTTGTTTTCATTCCTGTGCAATTTCTATTGCGAAACTAATTTCAAATGCTTGTAAAGTATTATCGCGAGACGTCGCTATAGTTCAGTGTGTTTGTACATTTTCGTTCTTACCAATGTGTGATGTGAAGATCCATTTTTTATGGGCTATAGGTTTGCAAACATTTGATAACGGCTTCAGGGCATAAATTTCGAAGTAATGAAAACAAAACAAAAGGGTATTCTATAACACCCAATGGAAATCAGTGTGGTAGAATGGTGTCATCATGGAATATTGACATATACATCGTAATACATATGTGTTTGAAATGATGTGGTTTATTTCCAATTTTTATACCTGATAAATTCACCCATTTATTCTTTGTAGGTCAAAATCTTAAAAGCGACTGATAACTATTACAATCTAGGTAGATTCACTATCAGTTCATGAAGATAACAGGCAGTACGCGTTTGGTACTCCTAGAGAACATGTTATGTGTTTCTGTACTGTGATAATAGCTGTGCACCGGGCAGGAACATTAGTCCCTTAGCTGTAATATGCAGAAATCACTTCGTTCCGTTTACGGATAGAGCATTAGCTGCTTGATTACTTAGACACCATTCAATGACCGGTTATATGAGTAATTGATATCTGTATTGTATCTACGAGAACGAAACATCCAAGGCCGGAGCCTGTTTCTTGATCATACCCTAGTTACTAGTTCTTGGAATTCTCATTGTAGATATTCGCGAGATATTACCTATTTTCCCGTGAGCCTCTGTTAGTAGAGAATTAAATAGTTTCTCGCGTACTCATGCGAACATCAAATAAAGATGAGACTCCACCTTTCTTTGTATACACTAAATCAGTTCTGGAAGTGACAGATCAAAGACTTATCAGCATTATCAGTGAATCAAATTATGCAGCTCAAGTTATACAAACTGTACCTAGATGATCAGTCACCTCATGCCTCTACATATTTTCATCTCCTGACATTTGTATGAATCCAACAGAGGCTCATTAACGGCGAAGCCAAAGATACTATTATCTCTTCATGTCGTCCAAAAGAATTCATTTCTCTGCATTTTGGCCTAGTTTTCACTTTGATATTTTGCCAAGAATCACATGATGTTAATTCCTTATCCTTAACATTTATACCTGAGAAAAGTCTGGCCCCGAAAAACAACTGAAACAGTGGAGTACTCTAAGCAAAACACAGAAAAATTTTACAGTATTTCCTAAGTGCACGAGAGCTACATCAAGATAGAACTTTCGGTTAAGACATGTACTGTTCCATTATGAGAGTCTTTCCTGTTTCACGAAAAAGAGTGAGGAATTAAAAAAAAAAAAGAAGTATTCCTTGAGTGTAAGTAGCTCGGTCCCCTATGACTCCTAGCCGTAAGAATGTGATTTGTGCGTGGCATTCCGACAGGATTATTGATAAGTATCTCTGAGGTTTCAGAAGAAGACTGCACGAAAACTGTAAGATACGCAGAAAAGAGACACAAATCAGTGACTAGAGCATGTCTCCAAGTTTTTAACTTATTACAGGTGCTGACGTGGCAATCGTCAATACTTTAGCCAAACTCTTGCGATATGGATCTCAGCACGTCACAGTCAATATCAGCGACTGCATTAATTACCTTTCATTATCACTTGTTCAGATTTAGTGATGGTAGACGCAGGAACAGACTACCTTTTACATAACCCCACAATAGGAAACCACACAGAGGTAAGGCAGGTGACTGTGGGGACCACTGGAGAAGAAGAGCATTGTGATGGGAAAGGATGACCAATTCAATGCTCAAACAATTCGACACTGAGGTAACCGTCGTGTTGCAAAATGAAGTCTCCGCTGTCTTGCTCTAACTGTGTGGAATAAGCAGTTGCTGAAGCTTGACCAGGTACATGAAACCAGTCACAATTTTCTCAGAAAGAAAAATGGTCCATAAAGCTTTTGAAGAGGATGTGGCGTAAAAGAAGTTAACTGTAAGTGAATCATGAATATGTTCTATAATCTTTTTATGTATTTTCTGTGACAAAAACATGAACGTTATGACAATTCACCTTTCCAGATACATGGAATGTGGCTTTGTCACTGAAAACCGATTTCTGTGTCACTGAAAGTCTTTCCAAAAGACAGGAAGAAGCTCATTCTGCTGAGCAGTCAGCGCACGCAAGTGAAGCCAGTATCGTTTCGCAAGCAGACGATTGTATAGGATGAGGTGGCATTTGACTGTGGTATCTGCAGTTCTCTGCTCGCATGTGTCGACTATTTCACGATTGTATAGGATGAAGTGGCATTTGACTGTGGTATCTGCAGTTCTCTGCTCGCATTTGTCGACTATTTCACGATTGTATAGGATGAGGTGGCATTTGACTGTGGTATCTGCAGTTCTCTGCTCGCATGTGTCGACTATTTCTTAAGACTCCTGACGAATAATTCCCAGAATTGCTCACTGTCTCGTCTGATAGTCCTGGACAGTTTGTTTTCATCACACTACATAATCAGCCAGTCTACCGGAATCTGTCGTACCTTCATGGATTCTTCTGTCCGTTGGAGATTTTAAACGATATCTGGCGCGAAAGTGACGCTGAACGTTACAACTGACTTTCATTTAGCGACAAGAAATGCACCCATCAATCTATTACATGCCATATTCTGAAATACCTGCCGATGGTAGTGCGCTCTCCAACTATGGCACGGAGCATATTACCAGTCGAAACTTGGAGAGAAGCTATATCCGCTGATACGAGAAGTTTTTTCGTACCTCTTGATGTTTTCATGCTGTGGTCATCTGAAACCCTAGAAGTACTTATAAAGAACCTTTTATAATGGGTGGAATTCAAGCACGAACAAGCCCAGTAGACCACACTGGCTGTGGCTGGCGTCGTTTACTCACCCCTGATGTATTCCACCTCCTCCGGTGTGAGCTCCACTAGTCGGGACCTGGGATAACCCGCAGCCTTACTGTTTGCCGCAATCCTCTGCTTCACCACCTCAGGCCAGTCTCCCCCAGCCGTGAAAATCGGGTGACCGTACAGACCAGACTGGAACACAAATTCCTTAGGTGAAATCAGTTGCCAAAGTGCAGAATCTTAAGCTAGTAATTCTTCCACGCATACTGTCTCAGATGCTCATACGTTAAATAGTTGTATATGTTTGGAATGTGAAAAATGATTTTGGCAAAACGAATGGAATTTCTTTTATTCTTGGAAAGAGTACTGAAAGTAATTAAGTGTTGGTCGCACTGTCAATGTGGAACCTAGGAGACGCTTGGCGACATAGGCATGTCCAATAGTGACATACTGAAAATTTAAGGCATGTGCAGCTGAGCTCATGTTGACTTATATTCGACCCTTCTAGCAAGCTGCTCGCCTATAGTACTTATCAATTGGGATCACCTGCGACAGTTTCTGTGCTTCAGGACGCTTCTGGGATTTTCAGTGATCAAGCTACAGACAAATTTTGCTAATGGAATAGGTTGTACTTGGGTGTTGACTACAGAAAAGCTGTGTGAGTGTGTGTGTGTGTGTGTAATGGGCGCTCAACGTCGAGGTCATCAGCGCACTGACACACATTAAAAGGAACGAATGTGGACAGACTGAAGAAAACTGAAAAACACACTCAAAATAGAAAAGCTGTCATCAATATTAAGATTTTTTCGAACACCACAGTGGTTTCCAGGCGTGGTCCTGTTGCGTTCTCCATTGCTGTAGAGACTTTTATTTCGCCCGTGATCTTTGTAGTATGTAACAAGTGATTTCCTTCAGGATTGTGAAAACTGACCTGTAGGGTAGCTAGGTACCTAACTAAGGCTTGAAAGTGACGATTTATTTGCTTGTAAGTGAAGCCAACAGTTGTGCATAAATCTACACCTGCATCTATACTCTGCAAACCACTGTGAAGTGTATGGCACAGATTGTAAGTAAAGGTTGTGGTAACAGCCTGATTTGTAGCGCAGGACGAAGTCTTCCTTCGTCGTTGGCAACATATGGGCCATATTTAAAGCACAGCGTTGTGACAACATGTTCATTGTGCTTTGTTGTTCGTTTAACTATCTACACTTCTGGTCTGCAGGCTCTGTAGGAAGCATTTGCTTCATAAATAGAAGCACTCATCTTTCTACATTTCTAAACCTGCAAGATGCCTTAAGAAACTTTGTGAAGGCAGTACAGAAGTTGAGACACTGTACTTTAATTCGGCAGTACATGGATTCAGATTCTCATGTAGCCGTTCAGATTTGTACATGCAAATTGTATTTCTCATCCATATTCAGAATTTCTGCTTTTTGCCTAAACTAACTGAGGCAAATACTAGGCTGGATCCACTGAAAACCAGCCTTCCGATTTCCTGCTCTATGCGTCAAATTATTACAATTTCACAAAAATTGGATGATTTGTGCAAGAGAAAGAGCTTCCCAAATTGAACATGTCTATAATGCGCTGGTCTACCTCCGGCCCTTGTACATTGACTGGCAGAGTTTTTGTAAGTCCTCCCTAAGCGATATCGTGCCAAATTCAGTCCAACTGGCGCGTTTTATCCGCAACATCCCAAGATGCTAGGAGGGCACTGTCCATAATGCTACAAAATTTTTCTTTAGGGCGTAAAATATTGCCAATGTACCGCTGTGACATAAGGGTGCCGTGGATGAAAACATAATGTGCCCTGCTTCGAAATGAAATGGCACCACAGACCTTCACTCCTGATTGTCAAGCCTACTCCAGTGAATGAGATTCCGGACCGAAAACGTGTTTGGAGAGGCGGAGGACAGTGTCGCCCGCCATAAGGCTCGATAACCAAGAGTGATGGTCTTGGGCGCCTTTAATTTCATAGCAGTACCCCCATTGCTGGCATCAGCGGCATCCTTACAGCTCAGCAGTACGTCTCCGATATTCTATACCCTGTTTTGTTGCCCTTCATGGCAAACCATCCTGGTTTTACATTTCAATAAGATAATGCCCACTCGCAGATGGCGTGTGTTTCTACAGCTTGTCTTCGTGCTTTCCAAAACCTGCCTTAGCCACCAACGTCGCCGGATGTCCTCCGGTTGAAACCATTAGGAGTATTATGTGGAGGGCCATCCAACCAGCTCAGGATTTTGACGATCTAACGCAACAATTGGACATAATTTGGAATGCTATCTCTCAGGAGGACAAGCAAAAACTCTACCAATTAATCCCAAGCAGAATAACTGCTTGCATAAGGCCCAGAAGTAAACCAATGCGTTACTGACGAATTCAATTTGTGAAGCACTTTCTCTTGAACAAAACATTCAATTTTTCTGAAATTGCAATCATTTGTTTGTCTGTACGTGTACATACCATCTACCGATTTCCGTTCCATTTGTTCCATTTCGACAATCCCTTCGTGGTATAGCTTTTTTGTCTTAGAGCGTAGCTTTCTTTAGTATGTTGATTCGTGAGTATGACTGTAAACAATGTTAATAAAGTCGTTCAGTGGGTTGCATTTCGAATTTAACGGTATATTTTGGTCCTAATGACATAACATTGTCCCATCACTATTAGAAAAGTAAAACACAAGAATAGCTCTAAGAGAATTGTCTCATAATGAAATAAAGGCTTAAGAAACAGCTCTTCAGATTTAGCTAGGAATTAACGTTGGATGGCTGGGTATTTAAGTATTGTTATGGCACACCGTTTTCATCAGAGCCTTCCCCCTGCTTCTGAAGGAAACTAACATCCTTATTGTAATACAGGAAAGATTATAAGAGTTCCTGGTACTTACGTAGAACTGCATCTTGCGTTCTGCTGCCTCAATGTCTGCTGCAGAGTCTGTGGCGGGTTCGTACCACATGTTATTAATTGTGATGCCGACCTTTCCTGTGACAAGAGAGATACATGCCAGTTGTACACTCTGTACGACAGCTAAGAGAAACAACACACGAGACACTAACAAGTGGACAACGTTTAAGCAAATTAAAGTAAGTGGAAAGCATTGGTAGCATGTTTAACAGTTTCAAAAGATAGGAAATCTATGTGTATTTAATACACAAGTTAGGACAGCAAAGATAACTGAAATAAATGAATATCATGTACCCAATTTTCACGCAGAGGACGTCAAAGATGGTTTGAAAGTTATTCACAAGCTTCTCGCAAAATCCAAGAGGGTACTCACATTAAAAGTCGCTGATGACCATTCCCGTAGGCGACATGAAAGAAAAAAGATATGTTGAGGCCTGTAGCAGGGCGTTTATGCTCACGGTATTTAGTGACGTAAACCATTAGTCGTGAACATCATCAGACAGTTGAACACTGATTCTTAGTTATACAGGTTGTATGGACCAAATATTTGTGAATTCCGTCGGGGCGAATCAAATAAGATGTGTCATCATCCCTATCTGCAAATATCATGCGCAATCTCTGCGCAGTGTGTTGCGTATTGGTAAAACCCGACATTTCGTACAGAACTTGCACACTCAGTGCTGAGGTATATCCAGTGTGTATCTCATTGAACTGATATCTAGCTGAACAATGCTGCACTCGAAACAGGGTTTTGTGCAATGTATTGATATAACATGTCATGTGATAGCAAGATCCTTAAGTTTTTAAGAAAACTACATATGAGTCTTTGTGTTTGGGAAATCGAACGGGATAATGCCAATGTGATAATATACAAAGTTATTGTAAACTATTTCTGTTTGTTACTGTCCGATGTAATATTTTATTAGAGCAAATATGCTCAGGAATATTAATTTTAATTATGGACAAAGCAATAACCACCGTCCCCTTCCAACCACTTGCTTTCCGTGATTTACTATTTTTGTACTACCGCTATATTGCAGACGTTAATCTAAACGTCTCTCGTTGCAGGTTACCGGGACGCCACATTTTGCTAACCTCGGAACGAGTGTATAAACAGAATATGGGCGTAACGACTCACAACGATTCGTGGCACCATGAATTTGCACTGCAACAGCGATTAGAGTTAGAAAGTGCGTCTTTATTCTACAGACACTGAGTGCGGTACAACGTACAAAATTGGAACTAATACCTAATAAAAATTATATTTTTTACAAACCTACACTGCTCTTTGTGCGGACTGCAACGCGAACGTTAGTTGCCTTCAGCGGTCGTCTTAACATCTAAACTCGATTGCTTTTAGCACTAAACTGATAAATATTTAGATAGACCTCTGCATCAGCGGTTATCAGGTTGTGTTCTGCAGAAGATAAAGCTCAGTAAGGCATTGTTGAGCTTCCGTGAAAAAAAGGAATTGAACAAATTTAGGAACTGATAAATAGTTTTAGGGAGAGACTTTTTTGATTGCTAGGAGATAAGCTTACTATTCCTCTTTAACAGTACTACATTCTGTAACATTGGTTATCGAGGTTGATTGCGCAACAATGCTATTTAGGAATAATCAAATGAGACTGTATGGTTCCAGAAACCTTTACAGGTCTCAAATATATATACAGCATGTATGCAGGCTGAAGCGACGAATGGAAATTTGTACCAAGGCCGACATTCGAACCGTCGTCTCCTGCTCAGTAGGCAGGTGCGCTAACCACTGCGCATCCTGGCGCAGTGGCTGTACACAACTTCATGGACTTCCCTACCACGCCTCCCTCCTCAATTTAAATTTCCCTAAAGGCTGTTCGAGTTTAGGGAGAATAGAGAGTGGACTGAGGCGCGATTGGGAATCTGGATTGAGGAGGAATTTGGATTGAGGAAGGAGGCTTGCTAGGGTAGTCCATGTAGTTATGCAAAGCCACTGCGCCAGGTTGCGTAGTGTTTAGCGCACCTGCCCAGTGAGCAGGAGGCCCGGGTTCGAATCTCAATCTTAGTACAAATTTTCATTCATCGCTTCAGTCTGCAAATATACAGAATAAGAACAGGCTAATATTGATGTGAAGTACTCTCCAGCATACAAGGAGGTGCATAGTGATAACCTGGTTATAGATGCAGTGACGTACAAAAAAATGCACTGTAGGTGTGAAGTGATTATTAAAGGCAAATTGTGATCTTTGGTTCTTATAATGTAAATAGGGCGAACTGTACTAATAAAACCTAGTAGGCCTCACTTGTCGAGGTCGCTCACTACATGACTTGCGCGATATGAGACTTACATTTACAGTAAACAGATTTCATTTACCGGGTCGCCAAAGATGGTTACTCAAGTTTGGATACCACGCGACTCACATTTACTTCGCTCCTCGTCAGCGGAGCCATAATGACGAACGGTATTTACCTTTCTGGGTCTCTCGGTACTTCTCGTCGTAGAGGCGGTAGGCGCCGGCGTGTGCCATGAGCACGGTGTAGGCCGCCATGTAGTCTCCCACGCCTGACGAGTTGATGCCCGGGGCGATCGTGTAGCCTCCAGAGTAGCCCATAACGAAACTGGCAGGCTCGTTGAACGTCTGCCACCACTTCACCTGCTCCCATAACACGTGGTTAGTTCAAAAAATGTTTCAAATGGCTCTGAGCACTATGGGACTTAACATCTGAGGTCAACAATCCCCTAGACTTAGAACTACTTAAACCTAACTAACCTAAGGATGTCACACACATCCATGTCCGAGGCAGGATTCGAACCTGCGGCCGTAGCAGTCGCGCGGTTCCGCTCTGAAGCGCCTAGAACTGCAGCCAGCAAGTGGTTAGTTCATTAAACAGGATTATAGCTCTCATCCTACGTTTGTTTAGTATAATTCATTGGATATCACCTCAGTCTAATTATGTGGTAGATCGATAAATGTTTGATATCTGAAACCAACAACTGGTTGAGCAACTGACCCGCTACTAAGTGCAGACAGACAGATGAGGACACCTACAGATAGAACTAAGATCACTACGATTAGAGGACGAATCCAGAAAGCCAGACACCATACAGTGGTGATGGAGGGTGGTGGGCTAGTACGCAGTAACAAGTAGCATTGTACCACATGACAACTCCATACAATAGCGTCATTGTGCGTACGCACTTCTCTGTAGCGTGCACCTGGTGGTGTGTATAGAACATGCAGCGTTGCATTTAGAGTTAGCGTAGGTTTGATGAAGTTACTTCGTCACTGTAATATAGATTCCGGATGGCATAAGACAAACGCTAGAAGCGTTAAATGAACAAGCGACAGCGACAGTTCTCGGAACATATGACTTTTTCTGTGGACAGTCAGAAGCGAAAACAGTGGCCCATTGTGCTACTACATTAAAATTTTTGTTAACGTGCACAGCTGCATCTGTAGATGGTGATAGTGGCACCGAAATCGATCATGACACAATAAACGAAATTGAAGATCATTTTTGCAGTTAGAGGCACATTTATAGACAGTCGTAAGACTGTATTCCCACGTACCATCACGGTTGCACGATTCAATACATCTATTTCATCCCATTAGAACTCTCGTAGCTTTCTTCTGCTTCTGGATTTTCTATGTCAAGGTAGCGTCGTTTCTATTAAGCTACATATTTTTAGTGTGCTGCGACTAAATGTTGATGTAAATGCTTTTTTTTCCTATATTACTGTTGTTAATTCCAGCGTAATATTGAATAAGAAGCTACATGTATAGCTGTATGTCAGTTTTGTAACACCAGAACACTCTTTTGTCGCTTACCCTGTCGCCGTAGTTGTCGTACAGCACTCTGGCGTACTCGACAAAGTAGTCCGCCAGCCTGGGGTTGGGCCAGCCCCCGATGTCCTGCAGTGTCTGTGGCAGGTCCCAATGGAACATCGTCACCTGCAACAAACATATACACCACCGTGTGACGTCACATTTGATTGGTGATCGAATGTCAAGGTACAGAAGCCGGATCACAGAGGTTGCTCTTACCACTGGAGTGATGCCTTTGGCGATCAAGCCGTCGATGACCTTGTTGTAGTAGTCGATTCCCTCCTGGTTGATGTTGTTGACGTCTCCTGTGGGGAGAACCCTGGGCCACGATATGGAGAAGCGGTATGCGTCCACCTGGCACACAAAAATAATGCTGACAGAGTCGCTTAAAATTTCAAATTACGTTTGACTTTGTCTCTACTCATTTTTCACGAACTCAGTATTAGGTTTACTTTGTGGAATCCAAACTTCTGATGTATCCTTTTATAGCGCTGAAATAGAGTGTAAGTCATTTCCATTTAATTTCTAGAACAAACCGACCAGCTAGGTAAAGGTTAAGTTCCTTGTTCTGCCCTTGAACAAGCTAATAGTATCCGACCGATCACCGTGTCATCCTCTGCCAATCGCGTCACAGTATGCGGTATGGAGAGGCTTGTGGAACAGGCCAGTAGCCTACGTATACTCGAAAATCGTGCCGCAATCTAAACGAAATTTAAGTTTTTATATGTTACCTGGCCGTGTAAGTCAATTCGAAGGTCGGAGGAAGGCATCCGCATACGATCGTGCCTAATGAAGCACTGCGTTGTTCAAACCATTCCTCGGACTGATGATATGTTAACTTTATTTCAGCTTGTTAGCACTAATGTAGATTCGCTGTCGATGTACCTAAATAGTCTTCTTTTTGTCCACGGTTGTAATTTTCCCGCACATTCCTTGTCCCACATTGACGATTCCACCCCCTCCCTATTTTTATCTATAAACTTCTCATTATTTCTTGTCGTTTATTGTTTTCGTCATTCCTATTTCTTTAACTTTCCCCTTCTTTTATCGTTATTTCTATGACGCTGCCATCAATTAACTAAGCCTATTCTCCCCCTATAGTTGTCACAGTCCTTGTTGATAACCATTTGGTATTAGACATCAAACCCCTGCGATATTAAAAAAGTGTTTATGCCTCTTTTAATATGATCCTCATAATTAGGTACATAATTTCTTGCTGTCTTTCTTGGGGCCTTTGTCCTGCCTCAAAGCGGGGTCGGCCGTGTTATTATTGACGTGGCAGTGTTAGGTGCAGAGGGCGGCCAGCTGCCCTTCCTGCTGCCACCTCGAACCCCTAAGGACGGGCTTAGTGTACCCTAGCTGTCTGCGTCCAGTGGAAGCTATGGAATAGTGCGAACGTTTTCAAATGTCTGTAAGTCGTGTAACTGAGGCGGAACGTGGTGACCAGCCCGGTATTCACCCAGAGGGATGTGGAAAACAGAGTAAAATCCACATCGAGGCTGGCCGGCATAGAGGCCCACGTCGTTAATTCGCTGGGCAGATTCGATCCGGGGCCAGCGCGCCTACCAGAGTCCAGGAAGCAGAGCATTTGCGCTCTCCGCTACCCTCCGTCGGTCAATTAGGTACGTTATGATATTCATTATTATCCCCATTACGATTATTATTATTATTCGTATTTCATTTCTATTATTTTTCAGATGTATAGAACACGACTACTTAAAATAAAGGCTTCAGTGTTTAGAAAGAGAACCTCAGGAGGAAAGCCTGAATGGCTGTGAGCAATAGCCGTAAGACCGTAGTCCGATCAGCGTAATTAAGTACATAAATAAATAAATTAAACGTTCTCAACATAGAATCAGACGGACCATTATGAGTATAGCACCCACAAACACACGCTCAGGTACTACTGCACACTGATTGTTTCCTTCGTTCCTCTGAGTGTGAAACGACGATTTATAATTATGAAATATTATTAATAGAGAATATGATAGTAATATAGAATAAACACTTCTAAACGGAATAGTAATTTTTAAACGATTAAGTATATTACGTTTTGATTCGCGTTTTCGAACATTTCGTAGAAATACCGGTTTGTTTTTCTTTTTGAGTATTCCGTACCTTTCAAGAGAGGTGTACACTCAGTTATAGCTATCCTACAAAAATGCTTTTTCTGAATTATTCCCTCAAAGAACAACTTAATTAACTTAATTCTACATTTCTGTTCTGCCAGGGAAAACATGGACAGGAAACAAGCAGCACTTTTCTAAGTTTCTGCGATAGTTATTTATTTTATTTTGTTCCTAGTGAGAGCTCCTCTCCGCCAGCTGAGCTATCCAATCGGGACTGCTGAACTGACGCAAGGCCATGGCTCTCTGATTACTCTACTCGTAGTTATGTAACAGTTCTGCAAGCCTCAGTGTATTTACTGACAAAAGGGTATGATGTAGAATGGTAGACTTATAGCTTAGGAATGGTACCAGAGCGAAATGCTTCGCTCATCAAATTATACATAACCAATCAATTGTAGTAGATGATAAAGAATTCGGAGAATTTGATGACGAATCGTATACCGTATATTTCTCCTTATACAATATAGAAAGCGTCCTGATGCTCGACATTGACTTAACATCCTTTTCACTTCTTTGTTTATGATTACAACATACTGATGTCCATTACGACACGTAATAGTCATATGCAATGAATTATTCAGTGTTTTTACATTTGGTATGACAAATACACTTGTTGATAATTTCTAAGGAACAGCTGGACCGGTATAACCATAGGGAATAGTGGACGACATGAAACACAGTAACAGAGGTGGAGTGGTAGAGTATAACAAAAAATGTTACAGAATTCACGACATGAGAAAGCAGGATAATAGATATAAACAATGTTTACGCTTGACACAGGTCAGACTACTGACATAAAGATCGATATCGGACACTCAGTGAGGAGTATATCCTCCTTGGGCATTAATGCACTTCTTGCACCTGTTAAGCATAATGGCTACAAAAGTGTTGAGGAGTTCTTGGGAGATACTGCCCCATCCCTCTCTCAAGGCGGTTTTGAGGTGTTGCACGTTTAAAAAATGGTTCAAATGGCTCTGAGCACTATTGGACTTAACATCGGAGATCATTAGTCACCTAGAATTTAGAACTACTTAAACCTAACTAAACTAAGGACATCACACACATCCATGTCCGAGGCAGGATTCGAACCTGCGACCGTAGCAGTCGCGCGGTTCCGGACTGAGGCGCCTAGAACCGCTCGGCCCCCGAGGCCGGCTGCATGTTTAGGAGAGGCAGTGTTCGTTGAGCAACATGTCTGCCAAGAGCAGCCCAGGCATGCAGTACAGGGTGTAGGCAGAGCAATCCATAAGTTCAGTGTCTTGGCATTCCACTGTGTCCGACACCTCAACATTCTGGTCTGAGTGGACACTATCGTCCATAAAGAGCAAGTCAGGACCTACTACTCCCATAACCATACGGACATGATCTAAAATAATCTCCCTGCATTACCGCTGTGCTGTAACTGTTCTTCGCCTAAAGACATGCAGCGGTGTTCGGCCATTGTGCATAATGTCTACACACACCATAAATCCTAGGCAATACCTGTGACGTTTATGAACATTCTGTGGTATGTAACGTGTTCCCCTCTCTCTCTGCATTAACCTGTGGCCAGAATCACTTGCCACAGTGAAGCAGCATTTGTCGAATAACATCACTCCGGACCTCTGTTGCTGCCCTTAACCAACATGCTCCTTATACCAACGAACGGTTTCTCGACCGTGGCACGACTGCAGTGAGATGCATTTAACAGGCGTCCGATCATAGAAGGCAGCCTGATTTAATCGCCGGGAAATGGTTCAGGGTAGAGGCACGGGTAGTAGTAGTGGCTGCAGGGTCTGCAGCGATCTACCTAAGAGTGAGATGTCGCTTCCTTTTCCTCTCTAGGACTACGTATCGATCCTCTTGAGGTATGGTGGTCCGCCTACAAGCACGGGCATGCTTTTTCATGGCATCTTCATCTTCAGCGGCCTTTTTTACTTGCTAGATGACACATTTGGAGGCTCCCATCACTGTGGCCACAGTAATGGCACTCCGATCAACTTCGAGCGGTCCATCTACTCGTCCATGATCGCAACCACTCAAATGATATCTTGAAGACGTGTTACTGTAACACATGGAACGTCGCACTAATAGGTTCCACGACGACCTTCGTGAAACTCCCTGATGCATGAACTATCCAATGCATGCAGAATGTTCGTGAACAGGTTTCTCCGGAGTTAATCCGTCCCGACCTCCATATTTCCTTTTGCTATTATTGGCTGGGTGTTCCGCATTTGCCGATTGCTCCGTAGCAATTGTCGGTTATTCCTTAGCAAGTGTCAGTTATTCCTTAACAATTGCCAAGCAATGTAATTAGTCAGACCACTATTACTGAAGGCTACAGAGTGAATAATATTCTCGATTTCCAATTTATCTAGAAAACTGAAATCAGTGTTGCTATCTCAAGCATTGCACGAAAAGCATCGTCAGTTTTCAGACTGCTACGAATTATGAAGCTACGGCGCTCTCATTTTGTGTATCGTTAAATAATGAATCAAAAATTACACTAGACATTAAAATGGATCACAGTTTTCTAGATCACCACTATGTTGTAAGAGTAATACATCTACGAAAAACACTCACGTTCATATCCTTGGCGAGTTGGATGTCTATCTCGTACTTGTGGTAGGAGTCACACGCCACGTCGCCATTGCTGCCATCGGTGGTGATGTTGGGAATTGTGTGGAACATGCGATCGAAAATGCCCTCACCTTTGCCTGCAACACAGATTGATCAATAGTTAAAACATGGTATAAAGAAGAATTATTAAATGCGGGTTATTACTTTGTTCTCCATACACCAACTTACATTGAACATAACTCTGCACAGATTCTTAGAAAAACCTATCATAAAATGTTTAGAATGAGAACGCTGTTTGGTTTTACTAAATGAATTCGGTTGGAGGAGTATTTGTGGATGACGGTTGGAGGAGTATTGGTGGATGAAATATATGCTACAGCTACACGCATAGTCCGCAAGCTACCGTATAGTGCGTGGCGGAGGGTACCGTGTACCACACCTAATCATTTCCTTTAGTGTTCCAGTCGCCAATAGTGAGGGGAAAAACGACTATCTATATGCCTCCATACGACCTTAAGATCTCTAATCCTATCTTCGTGGTCCTTACGCAAAATGCACGTTGGCGGCAATAGAATGGTTCTGCAGTCAGCTTCAAATGCCAGTACTCTAAACTTTCTCAATAGTGCTCCTCGAAAAGAACATCGCCTCCCCTGCAGTGAATCACATTTGAATCCCGAAGCATCTCCATAATATTTATGTGTTGACAGAACCTACCGGTAATAAATCTAGCAGCCAGACTGAATTGTTTCGACATCTTCATTTAATTGGACCTGATGTGGATTTCAAACACTCGAACAGTTCTCAACAATGGATCGCACGAATGTCCTATACAGGCTGGTACAAAAAGGTACGGCCAAACTTTCAGGAAACATTCCTCACACACAAATAAAGAAAAGATGTTATGTGGACATGTGTCCGGAAACGCTTAATTTCCATGTTATAGCTCATTTTAGTTTCATCAGTATGTACTGTACTTCCTCGATTCACCGCCAGTTGGCCCAATTGAAGGAGGGTAATGTTGACTTCGGTGCTCTTGTTGACATGCGACTCATTGCTCTACAGTACTAGCATCAAGTACATCAGTACGTAGCATCAACAGGTTAGTGTTCATCAAGAATGTGGTTTTGGAGTCAGTGCAATGTTTACAAATGCGGAATTGGCAGATGCCCATTTGATGTATGGATTAGCACGGGGCAATAGCCGTGGCGCAGAACGTTTGTATCGAGACAGATTTCCAGAACGAAGGTGTCCCGACAGGAAAATGTTCGAAGCAATTGGTCGGCGTCTTAGGGAGCACGGAACATTACAGCCTATGACTCGCGACTGGGGAAGACCTAGAACGACGAGGACACCTGCAATGGACGAGGCAATTCTTCGTGCAGTTGACGATAACCCTAATGTCAGCGTCAGAGAAGTTGCTGCTGTACAAGGTAACGTTGACCACGTCTCTGTATGGAGAGTGCTACGGGAGAACCAGTTGTTTCCGTACCATGTACAGCGTGTGCAGGCACTATCAGAAGCTGATTGGCCTCCACGGGTACACTTCTGCGAATGGTTCATCCAACAATGTGTCAATCCTCGTTTCAGTGCAAATGTTCTCTTTACGGATGAGGATTCATTCCAACGTGATCAAACTGTAAATTTTCACAATCACCATGTGTGGGCTGACGAGAATCCGCACGCAATTGTGCAATCACGTCATCAACACAGATTTTCTGTGAACGTTTGGGCAGGCATTGTTGATGATGTCTTGATTGGGCCCCATGTTCTTCCACCTACGCTCAATGGAGATTTCATACGGAATACTGTACCTGTGCTGCTAGAACATGTGCCTTTACAAGTACGACACAACATGTGGTTCATGCACGGTGGAAGAGAAGTAATAAAATGAGCTCTAACATGGAAAGTAAGCGTTTCCGGACACATGTCCACATAACATATTTTCTTTCTTTGTGTGTGAGGATTGTTTCCTGAAAGTTTGGCCGTACCTTTTTGTAACATCCTGTATGTAGTCTCCTTTACAGATGAATCACACTTTGTTAAAATTCTACCAATAAACTGAAGTCGACCTTTCGCTTGCCTACTACAGTCCTGCTCATTCCATTACATATTCCTCTGCAACTTTATGCCTACATATTTAATCGATGTGACTGTGTCGAGTAGCACACCACTAATACGTTATTCCAACTTTCTTTATTTGTTTTTGCTATTCATTGGCATAAAATTTCGTTTTTCTACATTTAGAGTATCTGTCATTCATCAAACCAACTAGAAATTTTGTCTAGGTCATCTTCTATCCTCGTACACTTCCCTTGCACCACAGTATCACCACAAAACAGCCACAGGGTGCTGCTTACCCTGTCCGCTAGATCATTTATGTATATAGAAAATAACAGATGTCCTACTACACTTCAACTTCCCTGGGGCACTCTTAACGATATCCTTGTCTCTGATGAACGCTCGCCGTCGAAGACAACATACTGGGTTCTGCTACTAAAGAAGTCTTAAAGCCGCTCATATACCTCGGAACGTATTTCGTATGCTTGTAGCTTCGTTACTCTTGGCAGTCTGCCACCGTGAGAAATGATTTACGGAAATGTAGGTGCGCCTATTGCCCATCATCCATGGTTCACAAGATCTCATGTGAGAAAAGGGCAAGCTGAGTTTCGCGCGAATGATGCTTTCTAAAATCATAATGCTTTGTTGGCACAAGCTTTTCCGTCTCAAGGAAATTTATTGTGTTTGAACAGAGAATATGTTCAAGGATTCTGCAACAGACCGATGTAGAAGACATTGCTTTGTAATTTTGCAGGCCCATTCTTTTACTCATCTTATATACACAAGACATCTGTGCTTTTTTCTAATAACTTGGAACTTTGAACTGGGAGAGAGATTCTCAGTAAATGCAGACTAAGTAAGGAGCCAATGCTGCAGAGTATTCTTTGTAACCTCTAATTGGGACTCCATCAAAACCTGGCGACTTATTTGCTTTTCTGTGATTCGCGGCAGTAGGCACTCCCGAAGTGTTTCGATGTGAGGACACCAGCCCGCAAAAGCTCGTCGTTTGGCACGTTAAGTGAATATCGACTCTGATGTTGTTGCAGGTCATACGAAAGGTTTTCACATAGGTTGTAAGTTTATGTACCAGTCCTGCCGCTTCATTACTCCCGAACGTTCCTCACAGCAATTAGCCAGAGATTTTGACAAGACTCGACAATCAGCGTCTTGGATGACAAGTTTGGTAATGTTACTATTATTAATCTGACAAAGAATTCTGCGGAACTTTGATGTCCTGCAATTCGATGGAGCCATTCTCAGTCTGCTATCTTGTTGCCTGGACCAGTGAAACAGTTCCACGTCATTAAAACATGGGAAGGTCTCCCGCAGCTTGCAGCATTAGTGGTCTACAAAGTGACTCCAAAAGGCTTTCTATCGTTCGCGATGAACATGATGCCGTGCATCCATCACATACCAGCAGAAGATATATTCATCAAAAGAAGTTTCCAGTCTTTCACGGTCAGTTGTCAGCATATCTTCCTTCAGTCTCTTTAAGTGAAGCAGTTTTCTTGTGTGAATGAGTAAACGTCTCATGTGAGAAACTCTGCTTCTAATATCGGTACGATACTGTTCCGTCCGGACTATTCTCTCTCCAACAGGTCCAGAATGTCCGGCACTGGCTTTAGATAGCAATTTCTGTTCCAGAGCAAGACGAGTTTCACACCAAAGACAGAAAAAGGGCTGGTTGTTCCTTTACCTCACGTTCAGCATACGACATCAGTTCTGACCGCAGTTCCGTCTAGACCGTATTGTTTACCATTGTCGGTTAATCCGTAAAAAATTAAGGCAATAGTCAAACTATTCCCATGTCCGAAGTTAATGCGTTCACTACTGTTGCTGTACGGCGTCGTCGTCGTCGTTGTTGCTGTTGTGGTCTTTAGTCCTGAGACTGGTTTGATGCAGCTCTCCATGCTACTCTATCCTGTGCAAGCTTCTTCATCTCCCAGTAACTACTGCAACATACATCCTTCTGAATCTGCTTAGTGTATTCATCTCTTGGTCTACCTCTACGATTTTTACCTTCCACGCTGCCCTCCAATACAAAATTGATGATCCCTTGATCCCTCAGAACATGTCCTACCAAGTTGTGCCACAAATTTCTCTTCTCCGCAATCCTATTCAATACCTCCTCATTAGTTATGTGATCTACCCATCTAATCTTCAGCATTCTTCTGTAGCACCACATTTCAAAAGGTTCTATTCTCTTCTTGTCCAAACTATTTATCGTCTATGTTTCACTTCCATACATAGCTACACTCCATAGAAATACTTTCAGAAACGACTTCCTGACACTTAAATCTACACTCAATGTTAACGAATTTCTCTTCTTCAGAAACGCTTTCCTTGCCATTGCCAGTCTACATTTTATATCCTCTCTACTTCGACCATCATTAGTAATTTGCTCCCCAAATAGCAAAACTCATTTCCTAATCTAATTCCCACAGCATCACTCGACTTAATTTGACTATATTCCATTATCCTCGTTTTGCTTTTGTTGATGTTCATCTTATATCCTCTTTTCAAGACAGTGTCCATTCCGTTCAACTGCTCTTTCAAGTCCTTTGCTGTCTCTGACAGAATTACAATGTCATCGGCAAACCTCAAATTTTTATTTCTTCTCCACGGATTTTAATACCTACTCCGAATTTTTCTTTGGTTTCTTTCACTGCTTGCTCAATATACGGAATGAATAACATCGAGGAAAAGCTACAACCCTGTCTCACTCCCTTCTCAACCACTGCTTCCCTTTCGTGTCCCTAGACTCTTATAACTGCCATATGGTTTCTGTACAAATTGTAAGTAGCCTTTCGCTCCCTGTATTTTACCGCTGCCATCTTAAGAATTTGAAAGAGAGTATTCCAGTCAACATTGTCAAAAGCTTTCTCTAAGTCTACAAATGCTAGAAACGTAGGTTTGCCTTTCTTTAATCTAGCTTCTAAGATAAGTCGTAGGGTCAGTATTGCCTCCCGTGTTCCAATATTTCTACGACATCCAAACTGATCTTCCCCGAGGTCGTCTTCTACCAGTTTTTCCATTCGTCTGTAAAGAATTCGCGTTAGTATTTTGCAGCTGTGACTTATTAAACTGATCATTCGGTAATTTTCACATCTGTCAACACCTGCTTTCTTTGGCATTTGAATTATTATATTCTTCTTGAAGTCTGAGGGTATTTCGCCTGTCTCATACATCTTGCTCACCAGATGGTAGAGTTTTGTCAGGACTGGCTCCCCCAAGGCTGTCAGTAGTTCTAATGTAATGTTGTTGCGGCGTCGTAATACACCCAGAGCTGCTGAAAGGGTGGCACATAAGCGGCGTCTTTCACAACTCTCCCCAAAAAAGTCGCAAATCTTGATCATGCGACCTAGGAGGCAAAACTACTTTTGTTGCCGTGTTATCGTCATCGCGACTCAACACAAATTGTGTAACAAACGAGCGAGCGCACTATATATTTGTACCACAGTAGCTGCTGCCGGTAACGACATGAACTGCTACTTTACAACTGGCGCCAAAGTGAACTTTTACTTTCGATGCGAAAGTTAAAATTGACCCCAAGTTTCAGCCTTCATTCACATGAAAGATGCAGTGTTGTGTAATAAGATGCATCTTTTGAAACAGCTTGTAGTTTGTAATGATTTTCCCGTTGACTTCCCTGCTTCCTTCATTTAAGGCAGTTATTCCGTTTTATTTTTGCGTCATGTGTACCTTACACCCAAGGTTATACTTGACTAACGAAGCGAACACTGCCCTGCACACCTAACATACCGTTTCCCCTGTTCCGCCTCGTTCAAAAGCATCACAAGATATTTTAGATGCAATACGATCCACTACTGTCAGCAATTTATGGATAATAAAATTTCCTGCACACTTGCAATAAATGATTTGATTAAAATATCCATTTGTTTTTCAGTCACTACTGTGCAGTCTCAGCTGAGTGGACTTTCTGAAGCACAACAGATGCAGATACTTGCGTCACAGGACAAGCATTCATCAAGTCACACATTAGTAAAAACTATAGCGGGTTGACTAGCCTTCACAGTTATTGAAAATAAGACAATGTCAATCAGTCCGTATGCTGTAGTTTGCCCTTTCACACATAATACTAATTAATAATCTTTGTAGTCATTAGGTTTTCTCTGTTTTATTCATCGCCTACATCATTCTCGTGTTTCGTATAGCTATTTGTGCTCCACGTCTTATTCCGAACGACTCATGAACGTACTGGCCCAACTAGACTGAAACAACTCTCTGAACATAAGTTCGCGTTCTCGACTGAAGAACTTACGTTGGCAACATTCTACATCTACATCTACATGACTACTCTGCAATTCACATTTAAGTGCTTGGCAGAGGGTTCATCGAACCACAATCATACTATCTTTCTACTATTCCACTCCCGAACAGCGAGCGGGAAAAACGAACACCTAAACCTTTCTGTTCGAGCTCTGATTTCTCTTATTTTATTTTGATGATCATTCCTACCTATGTAGGTTGGGCTCAACAAAATATTTTCGCATTCGGAAGAGAAAGTTGGTGACTGAAATTTCGTAAAAAGCTCTCGCCGCGACGAAAAACGTCTATGCTGTAATGACTTCCATCCCAACTCGTGTATCATATCTGCCACACACTCTCCCCTATAACGCGATAATACAAAACGAGCTGCCCTTCTTTGCACCCTCTCGATGTCCTCCGTCAATCCCACCTGGTAAGGATCCCACACCGCGCAGCAATATTCTAACAGAGGACGAACGAGTGTAGTGTAAGCTGTCTCTTTAGTGGACTTGTTGCATCTTCTAAGTGTCCTGCCAATGAAACGCAACCTTTGGCTCGTCTTCCCGACATTATTATCTATGTGGTCCTTCCAACTGAAGTTGTTCGTAATTTTAACACCCAGGTACTTGGTTGAATTGACAGCCTTGAGAATTGCACTATTTATCGAGTAATCGAATTCCAACGGATTTCTTTTGGAACTCATGTGGATCATCTCACACTTTTCGTTATTTAGTGTCAACTGCCACCTGACACACCATACAGCAATCTTTTCTAAATCGCTTTGCAACTGATACTGGTCTTCGAATGACCTTACTAGACGGTAAATTACAGCATCATCTGCGAACAGTCTAAGAGAACTGCTCAGATTGTCACCCAGGTCATTTATGTAGATTAGGAACAGTAGAGGTCCCAGGACACTTCCCTGGGGAACACCTGATATCACTTCAGTTTTACTCGATGATTTGCCGTCTATTACTACGAACTGCGACCTTCCTGACAGGAAATCACGAATCCAGTCGCACAACTGAGACGATACCCCATAGCTCCGCAACTTGATTACAAGTCGCTTATGAAGAACGGTGTCAAAAGCTTTCCGGAAATCTAGAAATACGGAATCAACTTGAGATCCCCTGTCGATAGCGGCCATTACTTCGTGCGAATAAAGAGCTAGCTGCGTTGCACAAGAGCGATGTTTTCTGAAGCCATGCTGATTACGTGTCAATAGATCGTTCCCTTCGAGGTGATTAATAATGTTTGAGTACAGTATATGCTCCAAAACCCTACTGCAAATCGACGTCAATGATATAGGTCTGTAGTTAAATGGATTACTCCTACTACCCCTCTTGAACACTGGTGCGACCTGCGCAATTTTCCAATCTGTAGGTACAGATCTATCGGTGAGCGAGCGGTTGTATATGAGTGCTAAGTAGGGAGCTATAGTATCAGCGTAATCTGAAAGGAACCTAATCGGTATACAATCTGGACCTGAAGACTTGGCCGTATCAAGCGATTTGAGTTGCTTCGCAACCCCTAAGGTATCTACTTCTAAGAAACTCATGCTAGCAGATGTTCGTGTTTCAAATTCTGGAATATTCCATTCGTCTTCCCTGGTGAAGGAATTTCGGAAAACTGCGTTCAATAACTCCGCTTTAGCGGCACAGTCGTCGATAACAGTACCATCGGCACTGCGGAGCGAAGGTATTGACTGCGTCTTGCCGCTTGTGTACTTTACATACGACCAGAATTTCTTCGGATTTTCTACCAAATTTCGAGACAATGTTTCGTTGTGGAACCTATTAAAGGCATCTCGCATCGAAGTACGTGCCAAATTTCGCGCGTCTGTAAATTTTAGCCCATCTTCGGGATTTCGCGTTCTTCTGAACATCGCATGCTTTTTCCGTTGCCTCTGCAACAGCGTTCGGACCTTTTTTGTGTACCACGGGGGATCCGTTCCATCTCTTACCAATTTATGAGGTATGAATATCTCAATTGCTGTTGCTACTATATCTTTGAATTTGAGCCACATTTAGTCTACATTCGCATAGTCAGTTCGGAAGGAATGGAAATTGTCTTTTAGGAAGGCTTCTGGTGGCACTTTATCCGCTTTTTTAAATAAAATTATTTTGCGTTTGTCTCTGATGGATTTGGAAGAAATGGTATTGAGCCTAGCTACAATGACCTTGTGATCACTAATCCCTGTATCAGTCATGATGCTCTCTATCAGCTCTGGATTGTTTGTGGCTAAGAGGTCAAGTGTGTTTTCGCAACCATTTACAATTCGCGTGGGTTCGTGGACTAACTGCTCGAAATAATTTTCGGAGAAAGCATTTAGGACAATCTCGGAAGACGTTTTCTGCCTACCACCGGTTTTGAACAAGTATTTTTGCCAACATACCGTGGGTAGGTTGAAGTCCCCACCAACTATAACCGTATGAGTGGGGTATTTATTTGTTACGAGACTCAAACTTTCTCTGAACTGTTCCGCAACTGTATCATCGGAGTCTGGGGGTCGGTAGAAGGAGCCAATTATTAACTTAATTCGGCTGTTAAGTATAACCTCCACCCATACCAATTCGCACGGAGTATCTACTTGGACTTCACTACAAGATAAACCACTACTGACAGACACAAACAGTCCACCACCAATTCCGCCTAATCTATCTTTCCTGAACACCGTCTGAGACTTCGTAAAAATTTCTGCAGAACTTATTTCAGGCTTTAGCCAGCTTTCTGTACCTATAACGATATCAGTTTCTGTGCTTTCTATTAGCGCTTGAAGCTCAGGGACTTTTCCAGCGCAACTACAACAATTTACAACTATAATTCCGACTGTTCCTTGATCCAAGCACGTCCTGTAATTGCCAAGCACCCTTTGATATTGCAGCCCATCCAGCACTTTCCCGAGGCCTTCTAACCTAAAAAACCGCCCAGTCCACGCCACACAGCCTCCGCTACCCGTGTAGCCGCCAGCTGAGTGTAGTGAACTGACCTATTCAGCAGAACCCGAAACCCCACCACCCTATGGCGCAAGTCAAGGAATCTGCAGCCAATACGGTCGCAAAACCGTCTGAGCCTCTGATTCAGACCCTCCACCCGGCTCTGCACCAAAGGTCCGCAGTCGGTTCTGTCAACGATGCTGCAGATGGTGAGCTCTGCCTTCATCTCGTAAGCAAGACTGGCAGCCTTCACCAAATCAGATGGCCGCTGGAATCCAGAGAGAATTTCCTCAGATCCAAAGCGACACACGTCATTAGTGCCGACATGTGCCACCACCTGCAGCTGGCTGCACCCTGTGCTCTTCACGGCATCCGGAAGGCCCTTTCCACATCAGGAATGACTCCTCCCGGAATGCACACGGAGTGCACACTGGATTTCTTCCCCTCCTTAGCCGCCGTATCCCTAAGAGGCCCCATTACGCGCCTAACATTGGAGCTCCCAACTACCAGTAAGCCCACCCTCTGCGATTTCCCGGACCTTGAAGGCTGCGAATGATCCTCTGAAACAGGGCAGGCAGCTGCATCTGGCTCAGCCAGAGACAGTGCCTGAAACCGGTTTGTCAGACGCACCGGGGAGACTTTCTGATCAGCCTCCGGGGACGCCTTTCGCTGCCTGCCACATTATGTCCCATCCAATGGAAGTCCGTCCGGCTATCAAAGAACTTGGCTCCGGTAGATATTAAACAATTACACCAGGTTCTGCCTCATAAACAGTCATTTCATATGACATGTAATTCGTATGAATTACCTCTGTCGTTATACGTGCGCGAAATCGATCTTGCTCTTTGATTTGTCGATTTTTTTGAGTAAGAAATTTTATATCTGGAGTAGCTACTATTGCCACCAAATTGTCTGCGGTTGTTGATTCAGATCAATGTCTCCATGAACTTCGCAATATTAATGCACTTAAAATGTCTTACTGAGAAAAACTATCACGTTGACAAATTGCACATGAGAAAGGTCTTCCGCCGCATTTCTGTCTTTTAACACAGGAGAGCATGCTGGTGCTTAAGTGTAGGTAATACCGAATGTTTCAGGTGACGAAGACAAAGAGTTCTTACCGCCTTCATTCCAGGCGCCCTCTACCTGGTAGGACGCGGTGGCAGCTGCGAAGATGAAGTCCTTGGGGAATTTGTTGGGAGGTCCTCGTGCTTCAGGTCTTCCCGGGCGACCCAGGACACCGGCTGTCAAAAGAAAGAGCAAGCAAACACAGGACCTCATCTTCACCGCTGCAGTCTGCTTGTGCGTGTACGGTTTTATACCCTGCGTCTCTGTCTGACCGTAAGATATGTTTTCAGTGGGGCTGGAGCACATATTGTCGATTAAAGTCTTAGAGAAATTTTCAGATGGGCGTGGGTGTGACCTTCGTATCATCTTGTTTGTAGTCCGTAATTGTGGCACGAAATGCCTGTTTGATGAGCTCGAACTTTAAAGCAAAAGTAAGCAAACTCTGTTTTTGTTGCGGCGGCGAGTATTATGGTGTACGATAAGCCCAGCGAATAATTTCCCCCAGTGTTTACTTCAAACGGCAGTTTATCTGCTGCGAGGTATTTTGCACAGTCACTGGGCCTGCCTTATGTTTCCTTATCTCTTGTTAAAACGTGGTAATCTCCCAGAACGTAGGCAGTGGCTGAGCTCATACGAAGCGATAAAAGACGTCGGAAAGACACGCCTCCTTTCTCTCAGCCGCTCCTCCGGAGATGTTACGCGATTGTGTCCCTGTCAGTCTGTCAGTCGGTATCTTCATCAGTTTCCGTGCATTCTCATCAGCTCCTGTCTGGATACTTTTCCACCTCAGACTGATTCTACCCGCATAGTTCAGCTGACTCTGAAGAATAGTGTACACCAGTCACTCTTTTCTGCTGTGTAGAAAATTCAGACAGTATTTCCGTTTTGCAGTTTCACATATATGATATATTGTTTATTCTACGTATTAGCCACATGCTAATTTTCACTTTTCGCCAATGACCTTATTTCAGTGCTTAATTGCAGCCGATTCAGAAATTATTTCATCCCATTTCATTTCATCATGCATATGTGTCCGCCCCCCGGTAGCTGAGTGGTCGGCGCGAGAGAATATCGATCCTAAGGGTCCGGGTTCGATTCCCGTCTGGGTCGGACATTTTCTCCGCTCAGGGACTGGGTTTTGTGTTGTCCTAATCATCATCATTTCATCCCCATTGACGCGAAAGTCGCCCAAGTGGCGTGAAATCGAAAGACTTGCACCCGACGAACGGTCTACCCGACGGGAGGCCCTAGTCACGCGACATTCACATTCATTCACCATGTATATATCTGCAGCTCGTGGTCAAGTGCCTAGTGTTGCTGTCTCTGGATCACGGGGTCCGGGATTCGATTCCCGGCCGGACTGGGGATATTATCTGCCCGGGGAGTGGGTGTTGTCCTCATCATTTCATAATAAATCATCATGCGTGACTGTGGGTAGATTGGACAATGTAAAAATTGGGACTTTGTATGGGCGCTGATGACCGCCCAGTTGAGCGCTGACAAACCAAATACCACCATCATGTATATGTACGGCTGCAGAATCATGTCCCAAAGAAGAGGCACCACACATAAATGATTGTACAGAGGGCGTTCAGTAATTAATGCAACACCTTTTTGTTTTTTGAAAGCAGGTTGTGTTTATTCAGAATTCCATTACACCATATTATTCGCCACTATTTTGGCTACAAAAGCGTATTTTTTCAACACGGTCTCCGTTCAATGCGACGGCCGCACGTCGCCTTACTGGGAGGGCCTGTGTGCTCGCATGGTACCATGTACTAGTCGAGGTCTGAGACAACGTCTAGCTGCATCAATAACCTCGCACTCATCCACGTACTGCTTCCTGCGGCGTGCATCATTCATTGTGCCAAAGAGTTGGAAGTCTGAAGCTGCGAGATAAGGGCTGTATGTTGGATGAACAGTCCAATGAAGTTCTGTGAGTTCCCCTCGGACGCACAGACTTTTATGAGGAATTCCGTTGTCATTGAGAAGGAGAATTTCGTTTGCATTTATGTGACGACGAACGCGCTTCAGTTTCCTGTTGATAGCACAGTTGCTTGCGGCCGGTCGGCACGCTGGAGGTCAGACAGTTTAGGACGCCCTTGTTGCGAAGATGACAGAAGCCTCGTCCACCGACTCAACGTGCTTTTGCTCACTGCCACGTCTCTGTAATCATTCTGCAAGCACCTATGGATATCTCCGCTGCTCTGGTTTTCCACCAAAAGAAACTCAATGACAGCTCTTTGCTTGGAATACACCTCATTTACAGACACCATTTTGAAGGTTACGTATAGCGCAGTCACCTGTCGGAAATTCATGAAATTATAGAAGCTGAAGCGGGAATATTCCACGATGACCCACAACAAATCCTGCATTTTTTTTCAACCAAAATTGTCCAATGAAAAGATGTTTTGCACTACTTATTGAACCCCGTCTCTTATATCAGGTTTCATAGCCATAAGATTTCTTCAGTGCGTATGCACTTTCCCTCCTAAACTTTCTCTGGACTCCAGCGAATGCCGACAAGTATTGAGTATGATGGAAGGGGATCACAGCGTCAACAGTGTGCGCCGAGATGGGAATTTGGGTCGGACTGTAGTCGGGTCCGGATCGCCGAGGCGCTCAAAGTGACGATTCACGCGAAAAGGGAAATCCGGGTTCGAATCCCGCTCTGGAATAAATTTTCACTTGCCACCTTGAAATTATTTCAGTGTCAGAAATCATTTCATTTCATTTTATCATCTATACGTATCCGAAAGAATACACCACACTTCCACAATTCTGATTAACTTCATTTTTTCTTCCAAGGCAAACCATTACGTATTGGGAGTCCAAAATAAAACTGGCCTAGATTTTTTTTTCAGAAGCCTGACACGAAACAAGTTAGTTTTGCAAATGAACAAGAGAAAAGCTCTTTAAAGAAGGAACTGGATATTTCCGACGTTGACAACCGGAAGATTTTTCTCGGGGTGCTGAGTGCTCTCCGCATCAGATGACTCATGAATTGGTGCATGTGCTTTTGCTGCTGCATCTTATTGTTCCTTATAATTTTGTTTTTATTATTATTAAGCTTGTGGTCGTAATGGTGCAGCGCGTCGTTGGCGTGGTAGCACATTGCATTCAGTCAGCGGGCATCTGTAATAACCCATTGTATGACCCGTAGGAGAGTGACACAGAGAATATGAATAAACTGAACTGACAGACACAAACCATCCTGAGAAAGCCTGCTTCCAAAGTTTCCAGAATCGACTTTAAATGATGGGTCTAGGAGTATTCGCGTATAAAACTTCACTCACGCAGGAGCATCGTATGATATACCATCGTTTGACCGTCGCACAGACTCCTGTATGGAGGGCGAAGAAATAGGCATTCTTGGCGCTGAGAAGCAACTGAAAGAGTTTATAACAAATAAATCGCCAGGTACAGATAGAATTCCAGTTCCATTTTACACAGAGTACTCTGCGGCAGTAGCCTCTTACTTAGCTTGCATGTATCGCGAGTCTCTACTCCAGCTTAGATTCCCAAGCGACTGGAAAGAAGCCCATGTGACTCCTGTAAATAAGAAGGGTAAAAGAATGGACTCGCTTTTTCCTTTCCTTGTTTGTTTCTTCGTCGCCTTTCTTCCACGTGGAGATCGTTTCTGTGCGAACGTCATGCGTTTGTCAAGAGTTTAAGTTTGGAAAGTTGGCTGTCCATTACAGACGTCCCACAGAGACCGCCCTGTGTTATGGGTGATGTATTCTCTTGTGCTGTTGCGCTTGGCACGAAGAGGCTACTTCATTTTGGAGAGCAGGTCGTACCCGCACTCGCTAGACCCCGCCCTCTGAAGGTCCCATGTTCAATCCTGGGAAGGTGCCGGGACTTTTCCTCTTTGCAGTTCCTCCAGGACGGCCCCAGCTCCAGTCAACCTTCTATCAAATGCAGTCCCAATATAGACTTTATCTTGTTTTATTATTAAGCTTTGTTAAGCATGCAAACTATTCGGTAAAGAGTGAATATAGCCGGCCGCAGTGGCCGAGCGGTTCTAGGCGCTACAGTCTGGAGCCGCGCGACCGCTACGGTCGCAGGTTCGAATCCTGCATCGGGCATGGATGTGTGTGATGTCCTTAGGTTAGTTAGGTTTAAGTAGTTCTAAGTTCTAGGGGACTGATGACCTGAGAAGTTGACTCCCATAGTGCTCAGAGCCATTTTTGTACAGGGTGAATATAGGAGCAACTTTGCTCTCTCCGGCCAGGTAATTTCCCAGTCTGTATGCAGTCTTAATTATTTCGAAAACTTTGGTTGTTGACAAGATATCTTTTACGTAAACGTTCATGAGGGCGACGTCCAATGGCTCTTATGTTGCTGTCCTGACGGTCCTATTTGATCTTGTTCGAATGGCATTCCATCGCAATCCTTTTACTTTAATTTTTGCTACTGTGTATGGTCCATTGAGTAAATTAGTATATTAATCATAATGTGGTATTGCCCAGTGAATAATTTCCTTTGAGATTTTAAGTCGATCATCATTAGTCAGTTATCTAGTGGACTAACAGTTTCCGGGCATCCCAATCAATCTTTAAAAGTTCGCTCAAAGAACTGTGCTATGACGAAACCGGGTATTATACACCAGCTACTAATCATATCTCTAAGGAATGTTTTGGAAATTTGTGGTGAGGTCTTATGGGACCAAACTGCTGAGGTCATCGGTCCCTAAGCTTAGACACTACTTAATCTAACTTAAACTAACTTACGTTAAGGACAACACACACACCCTTTCCCGAGGGGAGACTCGAACCTCCGACATTGGGAGCCGCCCGGACCGTGACAAGACGCCTGAGACCCCGCGGCTACACCGCGCGGCTTATATCTGTGCAACACCTGTCTAACGTTGTGACTGAGAAGTTGCCTAATCTAGTGATTGGGAGTTTCGTATGCATAAGTGCGTGTATTCTGAGTTTATGTGTCTTTCCAGGGTTAATCAGGAAAAAACACTTTTCGGATCCATTTTATTTTGACCACCTTATAAATCACTGTGATATAAGAGCATTCATAAGTACTGTCGTAGTTTATTTATTTAAGGTATCGTGCTCTTGAAAAATCACAAGCACATGAACAATTACAAAAGAAGAAATCATAAACAACCGGTTAAATGAACAAAAGGGAAAAAAACTCTGAGATCAGTGGCGAGGTTTTCCAACTGCTTTAGTGGCAATTAGGTGCGTTTCTTTAGGGATTCGGCGAGAGGATGTAGTGGGCAATCCTGAACAAAATGTGGTGTCGTGTGGTCCACGTCAATGCAACCTCAGCATTGAGAGTCTCAGTATCTCCGACTGTGGAGAGTAGCAGCTGTTCTGCCCTGTCCCACACCTGATGCACTTCAGTCTGCAACGGATATCACGAGGAAGACCGAAGCCTGGAAGCTGGGCTCTCGACTCGCAGGAAGTCTTTTTCTTGTTTGAAGATGATCGCTCTGTTTCTCGGCCAGCATGCTCTGGAACTTCTGCGTCCTCAACTCCCGAACTCCGCAACCTGCCAAAAATTGCTATTACCGCGAGTAAACGAATTCCGCAACCAACAGCTGTTCTGTGAATTTATCTTGCCAGCACCCCATAGTTAATAACCCATATTGTAGGAGTGTTACAGTATTAAGCTAAAGAATACTACGACTTTTTTTTACGAAATTACACTCCTGGAAATGGAAATAAGAACACCGTGAATTCATTGTCCCAGGAAGGGGAAACTTTATTGACACATTCCTGGGGTCAGATACATCACATGATCACACTGACAGAACCACAGGCACATAGACACAGGTAACAGATCATGCACAATGTAGGCACTAGTGCAGTGTATATCCACCTTTCGCAGCAATGCAGGCTGCTATTCTCCCATGGAGACGATCGTAGAGATGCTGGATGTAGTCCTGTGGAACGGCTTGCCATGCCATTTCCAGCTGGCGCCTCAGTTGGACCAGCGTTCGTGCTGGACGTGCAGACCGCGTGAGACGACGCTTCATCCAGTCCCAAACATGCTCAATGGGGGACAGATCCGGAGATCTTGCTGGCCAGGATAGTTGACTTACACCTTCTAGAGCACGTTGGGTGGCACGGGATACATGCGGACGTGCATTGTCCTGTAGGAACAGCAACTTCCCTGCCGGTCTAGGAATGGTAGAACGATGGGTTCGATGACGGTTTGGATGTACCGTGCACTATTCAGTGTCCCCTCGACGATCACCAGAGGTGTACGGCCAGTGTAGGAGATCGCTCCCCACACCATGATGCCGGGTGTTGGCCCTGAGTGCCTCGGTCGTATGCAGTCCTGATTGTGGCGCTCACCTGCACGGCGCCAAACACGCATACGACCATCATTAGCAGCAAGGCAGAAGCGACTATCATCGCTGAAGACGACACGTCTCCATTCGTCCCTCCATTCACGCCTGTCGCGACACCACTGGAGGAGGGCTGCACGATGTTGGGGCGTGAGCGGAAGACGGCCTAACGGTGTGCGGGACCGTAGCCCAGCTTCATGGAGACGGTTGCGAATAGTCCTCGCCGATACCCCAGGAGCAACAGTGTCCCTAATTTGCTGGGAAGTGGCGGTGCGATCTTCTACGGCACTGCGTAGGATCCTACGGTCTTGGCGTGCATCCGTGCGTCGCTGCGGTCCGGTCCCAGGTCGACGGGCACGTGCACCTTCCGCCGACCACTGGCGACAACATCGATGTACTGTGGAGACCTCACGCCCCACGTGTTGAGCAATTCGGCGGTACGTCCACCCGGCCTCCCGCATGCCCACTATACGCCCTCGCTCAAAGTCCGTCAACTGCACATACGGTTCACGTCCACGCTGTCGCGGCATGCTACCAGTGTTAAAGACTGCGATGGAGCTCCGTATGCCACGGCAAACTGGCTGACACTGACGACGGCGGTGCACAAATGCTGCGCAGCTAGCGCCATTCGACGGCCAACACCGCGGTTCCTGGTGTGTCCGCTGTGCCGTGCGTGTGATCATTGCTTGTACAGTCCTCTCGCAGTATGGTGGGTCTGACACACCGGCGTCAATGTGTTCTTTTTTCCATTTCCAGGAGTGTATATAATGAACTTTGGTTGCTAGCACTAACTACAAGGGGTGGATATAAAGTAGGGGCGACTCTACTATAATGCATACCAGACTTTATTAACAGGCATTCACCATATTACGCGCCCTCAGTGTGATCACCCCGCATCTCGATCACCTTCCCCTACACAGATGGAAGGCTCCGTACACCATTAGCGCGTCCATTTCTTTCTATGTCGGCAAGGAACGGGCTGTGGCACGGATGATGTAGTCTCTTGCGGTGAACGAAGAGGTTCCTTCACTTTGGAGAATAGGTCGTAATCGCACAGACTCATTTCGGGTGAATACGGTAGGTGTTCCAGTATTTACCATCCCCAAGTACGCAGGAACTCATGCACGAGGTTCGCTGTGACGCACATCCTTCATGTTGCGGTAGTGTTGCCACTACTTTTTATCCAACCCTCGTATAACATTTAAAGTTGGTACGAAACATACTTCAATAATTACTCTTTTCAAGTTACGAACAAAAGCGTATTACTGTGAGATGATTCAAACAAAGAGATAAAACTTTCACACGAACTGCTGGTTCCCAAAGAGCGCAGAAGTCATTGTCTGCCCAGATATATCTACACTCTCTTCTGCATGAGGGACAATTGCGTAACTGAGATACGGTGGTTAATACACATTTCCTTGACTCTTCCTGAGTACGCAGTTCATGTTCGTCCTAGCTAAAGGTCTCAAACTCCTGTTAACATACTCATAGTGGTTTTCAAGCGTGGTTGACAAGATTTCAGTGGGATTATAAAAACTTTCTGAACGATATCTTGATTTGGGAGCTTCTGATTTTTCTGTACTACAGTCCATAATCGAGCGGCAGCTTGATGTAGTTCTGCACGGCGTGTAGTGATATTATTTAGCATCGGGAGCTACTGCAGAGGCGTAGGCAGAGACTTGGAACATTGCACTGTTCTTGTCGATGCTGAACATCGTCTAGGTGAGTGTGGAAGCTGTTAAGCGGTACAGCTGAACACTGTTCAGCTGAAGAATAAAGTAAAGCAAGTGCTCTTGTATTCAAAATGTTTGTGGCGCGTCTCCATGAAGTACCAGTTATATTTCGCAATATATTATTGTGGCTCCGCACTTTTGCCGTTGATTTCTGAAGATGGTGTCTTTAGATAAGTGTGACGCACAGGTACTTTGGACGGTTTGCTTGATCCTGTTCTGTCACGATGTTTTAAGGTTAGTCGTGACGAGTTTCTATGGTGAGGATAGAGACGTTTTTGCTTTTGCATGCTTGGCCAAGCTTCTTCGTACCGTGGTAGACGAAAGATAAAGCAGTTGCGCCATTGAGCTCTCACATTACCGCGTGTCCTCGAGCTGCTGGTGTGTACGAGATCTGTTCAAAAAATTCCGGAAGATTCGTAATTTCGCACCAATGGTTTGTTGGAGTGAAAAGCAATTTGCATCCTTGCACAATCGTGTGTTTAGTGCGTAACTGCCGGAAGTTTCACTGTTTTGTGTGTGTTAGCAATTGTTCAGCGCTGTCTTGAGTGGAACGTTGTGTCACACATTTTGCGAATTTCGAGATCATATCAAGTTAGAGGTGCAAAGAGTCTTCTTTAAATTTCGCGTGAAACTCAAGAAAACCTTTACAGAGACGCACCAAATGATGCAGGAACCCTCCGGTGATGAGTGCTTAAGCCGCCTTGGTGTTGCGAATGGTTCACAGGGTTTAAAAATGGCGGGCTGCAAGCTACAGATGAGCCTCATTCAGGACGCTCTTCAACATCTACCAACGACACTGATGTGAGGAACGTCAACGAAATTGTGCAGGCCAAGCAAAGGCCGACAGTCCGTGAGATTGAAAAAGAATGTAACATTTTAGTTGGATCGAGTTATGAAATTCTGACACAGCATCTTGGAATGCGAAGTGTTGCGCCAAGTTCGTCCCAAGGCTCATGCGTCAAGACCAGAAAGACCATCCCCTCTCAACCAGTGAAGAGCTTTTGGATCGCGCAAATGGGAACGAGATGTTGCTTAAGAGAATCATAACTGGTGATTCGACATGAGTCTACGGTTATGGTGTTGGGACCAAGGTTCAGTCTTCACAATGAGTAGGGACAGGTTTTCCAAGACCAAAAGAAGCTCATCGGGTCAAGACAAATGTTAAAGCCATGTCTTTGACTTTCAAGGATTAGCTCATCATGAATTCTTGCGAAAGGGACAACCTGTTAATTGATGGTACTATTGGGGTGTGTTGCGACACCTGCGAGAATATGCGAGAACGAAACGTCCTGAAATGTGACGAGACAGTTATGGCTCTTGCGTCACGATAACGACCCACATATTTATCCCTGTTGGTGAGTGACTGTTGCACAAAAAGCGAAATCGCAATGCTGCCTCATTCTCCGTACTCTCTAGAACTGGTCCCTGTGAACTTTTTTTGTTTTTTGTTTCCAAAGTTGAAAACCCCCTTGAGAGGACGAAGGTTTGCAACGATAAACGAGATAAAAGAAAATTCGCAGACGGCGCTTCGCGCGATCCAGCAAGACGCTTACTAAGACTGCTTACGAAGTGGAAACGGCGTTGGGAACGGCGTATCAGTTGTGGAGTAGAGTATTTCGTAGGTCATGCACAATGAGTAAAAGATAAGCGTAGAAAAATTTTGTGAACTAACTTCCGGAATTTTTTGAATAGACCTCTTTGCTACGTCTGTAGGTTTGTGGAACTTACGGAGGGAGTGTTTCACGGAAAAAAATTGCACGTAAGATGAGTTTCAAATCTGCTGTGATGATACTTCTGCAGTAGGAAGGTGAGAGAATTCCCAATGAAACTGCTACGGTACATCCTAAACGTTGTCTGTGGATAGCATGGACTTGTCGCTTTAGAGTTTGTTCACATTTCTCATTTGTAAAATAAAATACTTAGGACGCAGATATACTATACGAGGGTCTTGGTTGAAATAGTAATTTCTTCATTTCTCCAAACTCGTGCAGAATGATGCACAATTACTGTCGCTGTTCCAGTAATGAGCCTGTCTATCTCCTTCCTGCTGGAGATGTTATCAGAAATGATAATTAACTTTGAGGACCATACTAGCAGTTAAGTCAACTTTCCATAGCATAATGAAAGACTCCTTTGTTAGTGTTATCGTTCAGTCCTTGTGATTGACAGGGTTGGCCTAATAACGAGATTAGCTCTTGAAGCTCTTCTTCAGTGTCTGTAGTAGAAACATTATCTGCATACAGCAGTTCTCTGGCAGTCAGATGTAAATGTTACGTCTCGGACTTTATATAATTGCAATTATTAAAGTTTTCCGGGGTTTTAGCGGTGAGTGGTAGGAAGTTCTAGATGAATACAAAGAGCCACTATGTCCTGTCTATAAAAACCTCGACACCTTCTGAAAATACCCTCTCGATAGCGCAATGAAAAAGCTCAACTAGAACATGCATTCGGATGTACACTACTGGCCATAAAAATTGATACACCAAATTAGAAATGCAGATCATAAACGGGTATTCATTGCACAAATATATTATACTAGAACTGACATGTGATAACAGTTTCACGCAATTTGGGTGCATAGATCCTGAGAAATCAGTACCCAGAACAAGTACCTCTGGCCGTAATATCGGCCTTGATACGCCTGGGCATTACGTCAAACAGAGCTTGGATGGCGTGTTCAAGGACAGCTTCCCATGCAGCTTCAACACGATAACACAGTTCATGAAGAGTAGTGACTGGCGTATTGTGATGAGCCAGTTGCTCGGCCACCATTCACCAGACGTTTTCAATTGGTGAGAGATCTGGAGAACGTGCTGTCCAGGGCAGCAGTCGAACATTTTCTGTATCCAGAAAGGCCCGTACAGAACTTGCGGTCGTGCATTATTCTGTTGATATGTAGGGTTTCACAGGGATCGAAAGAAGGGTAGAGGCACGGGTCGTAACACATCTGAAATGTAACGTCCACTGTTCAAAGTACCGTCAATGCGCAGAAGAGGTGACTGAGACGTGTAACCAATGGCACCCCATACAATCACGCCGGGTGATACGCCAGTATGGCGATGACGAATACACGCTCCCAATGTGCGTTCACCGCGATGTCGCCAAACACGGATGCGGCTATCACGATGCTGTAAACAGAACCTGGATTCATACGAAAAAACGACGTTTTGCCATTCGTGCACCCAGGTTCGTCGTTGAGTACACCATTGAAGGCGCTCCTGCCTGTGATGCAGCGTTAAGGATAACCGCAGGCATGGTCTCTGAGCTGATAGTCCAAGCTGCTGCAAATATCGTCTAACTGTTCGTGTAGATGGTTGTTGTCCTACAAACGTCCCCATCTATTGACTCAGGGATCGAGACGTGGCTGTACGATCCGCTACAGCCATGCGGATAAGATGCCTGTCATTTCGACATCTAGTGATACGATGCCGTTGGGATCCAGCACGGCGTTCCGTATTACCCTCCTGAACCCACCGATTCCATATTCTGCTAACAGTCATTGGATCTCGACCAACGCGAGCAGCAATGTCGCGATAAGATAAACCGCAAGCGCGTTAGGCAACAATTCGACCTTTATCAAAGTCGGAAACGTGATGGTACGCATTTCTCCTCCTTACACGAGAAATCACAACAACGTTTCACCAGGCAACGCCGGTCAACTGATGTTTGTGTATGAGAAATCGGTTGCAAACTTTCCTCATGTCAGCCACGGGCGCCAACCTTGTGTGAATGCTTTGAAAAGCCAATCATTTGCATATCACAGCATCTTCTTCCTGTCGGTTATATTTCGCGTCTGTAGCACGTCATCTTCGTCGTGTAACAATTTTAATGGCCAATAGTGTAGTTTAATAGCACGGACAATTTTAGTAACTGTGTTGCATGGTCACATTAAAGATTTAATTTTATGATTTAAATGTTTAATATTGAAATATATATCGTTTTACTTTGTATCTAGGCACTGCCCGACGCCACAATTTTCATAAACGACTAACGCACTGCTGAACAATATTCCGGGTAGTGACTGCGTAGTACACTGCGTGACATTTTAGTCTGTGTTAACATCTTCAGATGCTTCTCATCAAATATTTAACTGTCTTCTGGCAATGACATTTAACTATACTCTATTTTCTCAGATGTGTGTAAGGTGTCAGGCAAATCCAACACCTTCCATGAGAACCCTGACATGACAAGCAAATCCAGTAGTATGTCACATAACTCCGAATAAATCGTGACATTAAATTAACCAAAGTAATACGAGTAACGAGTGAGCAAATGGAATACCACAGAATAACACAAAAATGCGTAAATTGATGTCATACCTTCCCACCGTGAGACAGTCGCAGTTCCGAAAGGAGAAACGAGAACAGAAGCCGAGAGCAGAACCGTGTTAAGCTAGAAGGCCCTACGATAAGGGACGGACTGGACACCCACGTCGCCAGCTAACCACTAGGACAACCCCAGCTGCAAGTTATAGCGCAGGACTTTTTCGCGTCTCTGTTACGTCAGGACCAACCCCCAGCCCATGTTAAAAGCTAGAGCCCTCCAGAAGAACAGTATAGATCTTACGATAACACAAAAAGCCGCAAGTTTTAGCGTTAGACTTTTTCACGTTTCTGTTACGTTAGGACCACCCCCCAGCCAAAGTTAAAAGATAGAGCCCTCCAGAAGAACAGTATAGATCTTACGATAACAGTAAACGACCACACCAGCTGCAAGTTTTAGCGTGAGACTTTTTCGCGTCTCTGATACGTTGCAAACTTTAAAAACATTGCCCCACCACGATAAGTATAACGTTTCTCATTGGATAGACATAATTTTTGTAGGCGGAGCTTCAGGTTAACATTGAGACCCTGATTGGTCAGACGAAAACACAGCCAGATAGTTTTTTTAAACCAACTTCGGTAAATTGTAGTAAGGAGAAGTTAGGAGAGGAGTTATTTCGGAGACGGCGAGGTGAGCGGAGCTGTGCTGTCCGCTGCCCCCTGACGAACACCGACAAGGTAATGAATGCACGCGATGCCGCATAACAGAGCATAACGCTTCACTCAGAACTGCAGAAGTCTCCTGTGTTACACCCCCTTTTTGCGTAATACCACTGTCGATCGTCAATAAAAGCTCATGGTGTTCACATTTGCAACTTGAAGTAAAAATCTGAAACGCGATGATTTTTCTGTTATATAGTTATTGAGAAGCCACATCAGGCACTGTAATTTACGATAAGTTAAATAAGTAATGAAAGGTAATTGAGCTTCACTGTAGACCATTTTGATAGTTTTCTCTTTTGTGAAACTTAATTTAATCCTAGATTATAGATGTGATATGGCATAGGTCATCCTTCAATCCATTGTAGAACTTGGAAACCCATTCAGGGAATATTCGTTCACATTTTTGTTGAACACAGTTGGTTTTTACTATCCTGTATTAAAATATTTCCTTTTATCAATAGTGCAATTTATACACAATGTTTTGTGAGTAGAATAAAATTTCCAATTTTCGACGTTATTTCACCAGCTAACTAAAAATAGGAAAGCCTTGAACCCCTTCCACTAAATTTAGTTAGTAAATGGTTGTTTTACAGGGAGTGCAGTGGAGCTGACGCTGACATCATTAAGTGTTCTACATGTCATGTGTGGTCTGGCGTCTCCTTACCAGTAACACGTCCCAGGTTCAAACTAGTCCAATTCCCTAAAAAACACTCTCAGAGTGTCGTTGCGGGAAAGTGGTAGGGAGACACGATATAGAACAAACAGACACAACGCATAATGTTAGACATGTGCTATTGGTACAGATGAAAGAAATTGAAAGCTGCACATTAAAGAGTCGCCTTTCAATTTATTAATTGTAAGTGAGTTCTGAGTAGATGAGCTGCTTGCACGTCCAATTGAACACTGCATCGTTCTTCTTAACTACACAGGCACCACAATATCGTATTTGTCTGCCGATACCAGGCAGCGACCGAGGGACGTGGCGCAATGGTCAGCACACAGGACTCGCATTGGTAAGGGCAATGGTTCAAACTCGCGGCCGGCCATCCTGATTTACGTTTTCCGTGTTTTCCCTTAATCGCTCCCAGCGATAGCGTGGCCCATCTCTAAGGACCTCGGTGTCGACATGTCGTTAAGCCTAATGTTCCTTCCTTCCTCTAGGCGCGGACTTTCAATTAAAATGTTCTCCCCTGCACGAGAATTACATAATGCGTGTACGATTACAGGTTGCGACGCAGGAACGACGACATATTGAAGGTTAGGTCTGGCTGCGAGTCGTACACGGATAGCCAAACCGGTTAAGGCGACAATTCCTCGTAAAGCGGGAAATCCGGATTCGAGTCCCGGTCAGGCACAAATTTACATTATCGTCATTCCATTATACATCTGATGGTTGTTCGTACTTGCAACTTCATGTAGAATGATGAGCCAGAACACTATGACAACCTACACAATAGCCAGTAAATCTACCTGTGGCATGGGTGGTAGGAGCGACGTGTCTGTCATGGAAGCAATGACGTCTTGATAGGTCGCTGACGGGAGTTGGCACCTCATCTGCACACACAAGTCATCTAATTCCCAAAAATTCTGGGGAGGAGGGAGCGATGAGCTGTGACGCCACGTTCAATCACATCCCAGATGAGTTAGATCGGGTTCATGTCTGGCAGTTTGGTGGGCTAGTAGATCAGTTGGAACTCGCCATTTTGTTCCTCGAACCACTCATCACATTCCTGGCCTTCTGACATGGCGTATTATCTTGTCGAAAAATGCCCCTGCCGTCTGGAAACATGATCGTCATGGAGGGGTCATGGCGCCTTTACGAACTCCACTGGACGCCCAAGTGAATGTTCCCAGCTTGTCTCCAGGTGCTGTTAACCTGGAAGACGACGCCGCTGCGTCAACGTCCAGTCCAAATGGTCACGTGTCTATTTCAGTCGTACTTGCCGATGTCATCAGCTGCGGAAGACCATCGTGTAAGAGGTCCATAATTAAAGAATTTGTTGCTAGCGCACTCGAGCTGATGTAATTTCGATGTATTGCTCACGCGCTGCCTACGATATGTAAGCTAAAAGAGAATCTGAGACCAAAGAGCAGTATTGACTGCAGTAAGAACTGTGTGTTAGTAGGAGTAAGTTGTTGCTAGCGAGCAGTCGTGTCTGGTGTATCGTGTTGGCTGGGCCCGTCGTGTGCAGCGATGGCGGAGCCTGAGCGTTATAGGATAAGGTAAAAGCAGCCTCGCGCATATGTAGTATTGTTACATCAAGTCCCATGTAAATGTTTTTAAAAAAATCTGTTAATAATAATATTTCTCATAAAAAGTAACTTTTGACATTAATCTCAATTTAAAGAATTCACTAATTTCTCCAATCCTTGGCCATCCCGATTATTGAAAAGAAAAATCAGTTCTTTTCTTTTATATAAGACGAATCTATCGGCCAGCATTGCACTTAGCTGCGCCAGGAAAATTTCTTATAGGAGCAGATATATACGCGTTATCCGGCGATCTAATTAAGGTAAGATTTTTCAGTTCATTCAGAATGATGTATCAGGGCCATGACGCAGCATTGCTGACGTCCAAAATTTACCATGTTAAATTGACTGTCAATTATTGAAAGGTTATAGGTTTGTCACGTTGTATTATATTTTCACTGTTGGGTAGTTACGCTAAATGAGAATATTATTCATATTATTTTATTTTGTTGGGAAGTTACATTATTTTATTTTGTGGGGAGGTTACACTTGGCGACAACCGACCAGGATCGTATTTTTGTGAATTTCTGAGAAGTAGTCAGCTATATATGTGCTCTTAGTTACTTAATATTAAAAGTAGTTTGCATCTGGTGCAACGCATTTACTAATTTGTCACTTTTTCTTTCACAGATCATCGGCAGTTTATTGCTCTTTGTTGTAACTGTATTTGTTCCATTTTTGCTTTGTCTTTGTTTGATTTTGTGCTTAACTTTGTGTTGTGAAAATGCCGCGAAAAACTGCTAGCAGTAAATCGCGAGTCGTAATGGGTGAAAAAGCCGACTTTAATAATTTGACTGATAATACTAGCGACACTCAGTGTCTTGATGATAATCCTCCAGTTGCAGACAATCAGTGCGTACCGACCACCAGTAATGATTCTAATCTAAATGATGAGCAAACAAATTCAACTGTGTCTAATGTAAATTTAACGACAACTGATGATGCGGCACTTTCCGTTACAATGAACGCTGTCCAGTTTGACACGCCTGATTTGCAAAATTTACGTAGCGAACAGATAATTGTTTCTAACGAAGGTGAACAACATACACAAAACACGTCAGATTTATTTGATTCCGCTCCAGTGGCAAACTGCACATCCGATTAGCGAACGTTTTCGTGAATCAGGCAATGACCAAATGGTTATTCAAAACGTGTCACATGCAGAGACACCATCACACATCATAGAAAATAGGGTCGCGACCTTTGGCATGGATCCAGTTATGGCAGTATTGCTACAACTTGATGAAAAACTCAGACAGTCGAATGAAAAACTAGACAACAATTACAAACAGTCGAATGAAAAACAAGACAGCAATTACAAACAACTTAATGAAAAACTAGACAACAATTCCAAACAACTTAGTGAACAGATTACAGCCGTTGCCGTGCAATGTCATGATACTAAAGAACAATTATGTGAGGAAATTAAGGCTTGTGCTAGGAACAGTAGTGAAGAAATTAGATCCGTGGCACAGGAATTAAGTAATACACATGCAGCCACAACTAAATTACTTAGAGATGAAATTAGTGCAGTCGCTAAACAATGTTCTGCAAACGCAACACAGTTACGCGACGAGTTTAAATTAATGTCAGCAGAACTTTCACGCACACTGTATGCGAAAGTAGACAAGAAATTCGAATAACAGAACAGCCTAATTGACGAACGTTTTAATCACCACCTACAAAACAGTGAAACGCGTTACCGAAAATTCATACAGGAACAGAACAAAGTAAAGAAACAATTCATGGAAACAATTACGGCACAGAGACAGGAAGACAAGCGTAAGTTGTTTACGAAAGCAAAAACATACGTAGACAATAACATTGCTACAGTATCTGACGAAATCAATACTATTAAACAGTTGAACACCGAATTGCATGATGAAATCTCCGATCTTAAAACAAAAGCAAACACACACACAGTAGAGTTTCAGACAGTGACCAACAGACTTGAACAATTAGAATTAATACAGGATCCCGATGCCATTAAAGCAGACGTTACGAAATTTAACAAAACTACCCGTAAAATCCAAAAACAAATTGATGCTTGTGACACTAAAAATGATGATCAGGTTAAAGCATTGACTGAAAAATTTGATGAATTGTCCAGTCGTATTGACGTTATCGAAAACAATAATACCAAACCAGACGATACGTCATCAGTTTCGTTTAATCATACACCCGAATTCCAAAATTTACAGCAGACGATTAGTGAGATAGGTTCGTCCAAAAATACATTACGTAGAAAATTGACATCTTTACAGCACGAATTGACGGAGATGAAAAATATTCACACAACCAGTACAATTTAGGTAATTTACAGAGAGTACGTGACTTAGATTCCGAACAGTCACAGACAAAAAGATTATCATACAATCCTGAACCTGTTCAGACATTCAGAGATGAAAATTTTGATTACAAGCACTTTCTGTCCGTTAGGAAATTTAAGGTATTTAAAAATGACAGAACACAAATAAATCCTTTGGACTGGATCCGACAATTTGCTTTTGTATTTTCATCAGCATGGCGTGTAATGCAGAAACTAGAATTGGACTGGATACAACAATCTGCTTTTGAATTTTCACCGGCATTGCCTATAACGCAGAAACTAAAATTTATTTGCACCGCGTAAGAGACCTCAGGGGATTCATTACACTTCGATGAATATGTTCCGTTGCGTGCACAGGGCCCCGAGCCGTAGTAGTGCTATTTCATCTTTAGTTTTCTGCACTGCTGCCTACTCTTTTACTATCCTTTATATCTATCAAAACAGCTCTTCAACTATCGGTCTATCTAGGACTGAGAAAGAGTAAAGAAAACCTGATGTGACAAGTTTTACCGAAAGCGACAATTTTCATTAGACACTTCAGAACTACCAGCGTTATTTTAATAACAGACAAAATTTTAATCATCAGTACGTGTAAAAATTTTCAACTATCGCAGACGAATAGAGGGTTTTCCCAGCAACAGCATCAAAACCAGTCGGTTAGCGTACCTACGCAACAATATAGTCTGCAAGGTCAACCAAGCTTTAATGTTTCGCCGCCTATACGTATAGCGTCGGCTCCACCAAATAGTAACGCACAGCAACAAGGAAATCATTACGTACGGAAAACACACCATTTCAACTCATATCGCAACGCGCTGTATAGCAATGATTATTATAACAGACGTAAAAGTAATGAGCACAGTTTTCAGCGTAACAGTCGGTCTTAGCAGCAGCAGAATCATCCGCAACAACAGATGATCGTGAATGAACCAGACAGTCGGTAGCATCCCGAACCTAATTTGTCAGGAAGAAATAACAGAACAGTACAAATAGTGGAAATGCCACAGCATCCTCCCGCAAATAACAGCACGTCAGATAGAATTTGACTAGATACAGTACAGATTGAACCTTCCGGCGACGTAAGCACTACTTTTGACACGCAGAATGTTATTCACGAGAATATTATTACTTTTGACGACATTCCAGACAGTCTTTTGCAGAAAAAACCAGTTATTCAAAAAACCATATCCCACCCTGTCATTGAAGTAAAGATTGGATCATCCACATTTTCAGCAGTAATCGACTCTGGATCACCTATGTCAGTTATAAATGAGGAAACTTTCAACGAATGTAACGAAGAGAATACTTATCCTACGTTACCATTAGGCAAAACTAAAGTAAAAGGAGCAGTATCTGGTAAAGGAGTAGATGTAAAATTACACACTTATCATTTTGTATTGCAAGTCATACGTTCCACTCAAATTTTTGGATTGTTCCCTTATTGACAACACGTTATTTTAGGTACGAATTTTTTGGTACAACACGACGCAATTAATGACTTTCAAAATTCGTATTTAATGTTAAAAGATGAAAATTTACAACTGGCATTAGAATTTCAGCACTCTTTATCTGCAGGCGAACAGGCAATTAATCGGACAAAGGTCATTTCTGCATCACGTAACATAAACTGTCATTCCAAATTGTTCACAGATACGTATGTTCACAACTACAATACACCAGACGAAGCCGACTATGACGTTATACAAATGTTTTCGGATAAGGTTAAACAAAGCAGTGCAAATACAGACGTCGAACGTACGCAACTACGCAAAATTCTTTTACAGCAAGCTCCAGTTTTTGACAACATCCCTGGTACTATGTCCGGTTTCATGTATGAATTCAAGTTAAACAGCACGACACATTTAAAGCTAAACATAATCCCATTCCGTATATTCACAGAGAACAGGTTAAGAAAGAATTGCAAGCTATGCTTCACCAAGGTATTATTGAACCAGCAGTTAGTCCGTACATAAACCCGCTCCATATTGTTAAGAAAAAGGATGGATCACTTCGACTCGTACTTGATTCGCGTCACACCAACGACATTATTATTAATGAAACAGATCGCCCACAGACACTAGAAGAACTTCTACAGAAATTTCATGGTACAGCTGTTTATTCCACATTAGATTTGAAATGGGATTTTGGAAAATTCAGCTCCATCCGAACTGCAGAAAGTACACAGCATTTCTCTGTTTTTGTGACTGTTATCAATTTTGTAAATTACCGTTCGGTTTAACAATTTCTTCAGCAGCGTTTGTTCGCGGTTTGAATACTATACTTCCGACAGAACTTAAAGACAGAATCACAACGTATGTAGACGACATTCTTATTGCAGAAGCTAACTGGTCTGAACACAATTTGATTCTGGAACAACTGTTGCAAACGTTTCGTGCACGAGGACTGACAGTTAATCTTAGCAAATCACACTTTGGCAAAACTTCTATAAAATTTCTTGGACATGTAATTTCAGCAGAAGGCATTGCGCCTGATCCGGAAAAACTTCAAGCTTTACGTGACATTACTGTTCCAACGACGAAGAAACAACTACGCAGCTTTCTGGGTTTAATTAACTTTTTCCGTAAATTTATTCATTACTCTGCTTTAGACACCCCTAGATTGTGCCAACTGACGGGTAAAAACACTATTTGGTCCTGGGATAGCCAAGCGCAGTCTGAATTTGTCAATCTGAAACAAGCTTTGTTGAATGCACCACTTTTATCACACCCAGATCTCACTAGAAATTTTTCCATTGCGACCGACAGTTCTAACACAGCTTTAGGCGTACACATTTTTCAGGAAATTGAAGAAGATGGTAATCCAGTAATTAAAAACATCGCCTTTGCAAGTCGCATTCTGTCACCTGCTGAACGCAATTATTCTGTTACAGAACTTGAAACATTATATGTTGTATGGGCATTTACCCGATTTAGGCATTTTCTTTATGGAAGACATACTACCGTTTACACAGACCACAGAGCTATCCAGTTTTTACTTTCCGCTAAATTTACACATGACAGATTAAGCAGATGGAAACTTTATTCACAGGAATTTAATTTTACAATTGTTCACATTCCCGGTACACAAAATATTGTAGCAGACGCACTATCCCGTTCTCTCTGCAACAATCAGCAAGACATCGCAACCAACTTCCGCCAAGCAAATTCTAGCGTCATGTATATTCAACATGTTGCATTTGAAAATTTCATTTCATCGTCATTACGAGACATAGCACAAGAGCAGAGTAAAGACAACGTATGGAAAGAAATTAAACACCCTTGCCAAGATAAGAATAACGTTACCATTAGAAACCATTACACGGTACGCAATAACATTCTGTTCCGCCGCTCTCACCCTGACGGCAACAACTGGTTATTATGCATTCCTGACGAGCTTGTTAACAAATTAATTTGGTATACTCATTTAAGATACACACATTATGGAGCCAGAAAGTTTTCTTATGCTGAGACTGAACTGTTATTTTGCCAACATTGAGAAACGTATTCGACGAGTTTTGGCGTCATGTAAAATCTGCCAGAAAGCTAAATCAGACACGACTTCACATATTCCTCCGTTACATCCCGTTGTACCTGTTAAATTGAGACACATGGCCGCTGTAGACATTTTTGGACCGATTCCCAGAACTAATAGAGGTTTTTGCTACATCTTTGTCGCTGTTGAACTCACTTCGAAATTTGTTACCTTCACTCCGTTGCGCAAAGCTACTGCTAAACCTATTTCGAATGCATTTGCAAAACATTTTTTATTTCATGTAGGGCATGTATTGAAAGTAATTTCCGACAATGGACCGCAATTTCGATCTGCGATATGGACACGTATGTTACGAGCTAGAAACATTTCTCTGATTTATATATCCAAGTATCACGCTTCTTCGAACCCTTGTGAACGACTGATGAAAGAAATTGGTAAACTGTGTAGAATGCACTGCCATAAAAGACATATTGATTGGGATACACACATACTCTCATTCCAGGATGTAATTAACTCCATACCAAATGAATCTACTATGCTATCTCCGACTGTTATATTGAAAAATGTTGAACCACCTAACAAAATTAAAGAATTAGTATCCTTTCCTACATCTCGTTGACTACGCCACCATGAAATAATTGAGATTGCGCTCAACAACATCAAACGTGCCGCAGAGTGCCGGAGAAGACAGCAAAAACAGGTTTCTACACGCCGTGACTTTCACATAGGACAGAAGATATTAGTACGCACACACTATTTATCCAACAGAGGAAAGAGTAGATGCAGTAAATTTGAACTTCTATACGCAGGTCCATACAGAATTCGCAGCATCCCTTATCCCAATGTGGTACATGTTGAAACTTTGGGAACGAGAAAAAGCAAAGGCAATCGCCAAGTCTCCAGTATTAAACCCTTTATTGAATGAACACACTTTACGGTTTATCACACTGTAATGCCATTTCCTGTTATTTATATGACAACTTATGCAATTATATTCTTGTGACTACTTACTGATGATGATTATATTTTTTCTTGGCAAGTGCCCGGCAAGATAAGGTTAGCAGGTCGCTTTTCTTGTCGTTATATATCAGACCGTGCACATTTTCCATTTTGTGTATGTATGATTGTTTTCCTATCGAAAGTAGAATTTTTGTCTGTATGCACTATGAAAAGTTTAAGATGTAACAAACACCAGTTAACATAGACATTTTGCATTGTGATATCTCAACAGCTTGACTATTTTACATTTTTTGCTACTACATTATGATACTGTGTGTACATTTTTTGCACTTAAAAACTGTCTACGTTTTTGACCTAATATGTTTTCTGTCATGCTATGCTGTATGCTTAATTATATTACTAGAAACAAGTTTTTATTTAATGGGTATATGAATTAAATCCAAGATATTAATCCATATTCATCATTTTTCAGAAAGCAATACCGTGTAAAAGAAATGAATTAAACAACCACAGTGGTTTACTATGAAATGGAAATTTTACCATCAGAATGAAGGAAAGAAAATGCAATATATTGTCATGAAGAGTAAATGGATCAGCAAGCATTAACCAGAATATACTGTTGTGATGTCCGGAATTAAAAAAAAAAAAAGGGTGAATAAAAGGGGAAGGGAAGTGGTTCTATTTTTACTGGAATGAACTTATTGATGGACATCACAAAAATTTATTTTACCTATATTTTTTTTTTACTCATCGAAGAAGACAACACAACACATATAAAAGAAATCATCACACTAATATATTTCACAAGACACTTTCTAGCTCGACTGACTCTTAAGACTGAACAAGACTCGACTGACTCTACTCTCTCTCTGGACCACAGCCTCTTCACGTCCCTCTGGACCAGAGATTTCAACTGTGATTAGCACGCCGATTATTTAATTAATCGTACAGCCGCTGGGCGCGCGCTTGGCGCGTCATTTAAATGGGGTTAAACGCACACCGCGAGAGGCGTGGGCTAGCGGTGTCTTACAGGTATCGCCACACGGCCCCTTCTACTGGTGCGTAAGTTTTTCAAACTTCGCGGCAGTACCAGATTTGAGTTGACGAACAAGGTTGTGCAGTGTTTGCACCAGCATTATACAACATTTTCAAACATATGACAAGTACATACATATATAAAGAATTATAGCCTAAAGTACAAAGTTTAAGTAAATATACATAAATTGTTGCACATTACAAAATAGCCACTTTGAAATTGATCAATGGATGATTCATTTTTTTTTTTTTTTTTTTTTTAAGAGAGATGCCTGCACCGTTGGCAGTCCTGTTATTAAAACAATAGCTGCTACCCTGTATTCACAGTTCTTATTGTGTCGACCAGTGAGCACTATGCTTTGCCTCATTTCAGTGTGGTGCGTCGTGCGAAGCACAGTAAAAGTCACAGCACCACAACTTTGTTTACTTTACAGTTTGCACATCAGGACAATAGGTAATGAATCTGCTTACGACAAAAGAACACAAAAGGTCATACAATTTGGTTTTAAGTTGTCGATGACAACAAAGTTCATGTCAGTATTGTTGGTGTTTAAGAGTGGCTGTGCGTGCATGAGTGCAGTAATTTTGATAAAGTGGTCCATCCACAACGCACCGCGGCACTGCGTACAGCCTCGCGCTCGGGTCCGCTGTTGAGGTATAATAGGCGGTGACACGTCTGGCGCCACCCCTTACGACGGACGCGACGGTACTGGTAGCCGCATCCGAAGACCGTACAACGCAGACTTCCAAGCACTTTCCAAGGTAGGGATCACTGTGATACGCATCATTGCACTTTATCGTAGAATTTGAGATTAAACTTATCACTTTGTACGGAAAACACTTTTCTATCATATTTTTACTCTTGACTGGTTGATTTCTCTTTATCATCACTATTTGATTTTTTTACACTGTTCAGAAGGGAGGTTCGACGCCCTGTTCCTTCTGAGAACACATTTTCACAGACACTTCACTTTTGAGCAAAATTACACTTTGCATCTTTTCTCCTTTTATATTAGGTGCACATAGTAAGACTGTTTTGTGTGCAGCCTTCACAAGAGGACATTTAAGTTTTGAATAGGCAAGTTCAAAATTACATAGAAAAAATGGACATGTACATATACATAAAATGATTACCTACTATAGACATGAAATTCAATATACATAATACAAATGAACTTCTTCGTAGCTAAGTTGCTACATAGCCATTGAAATACTTTGCTAGTCGTGACCTGTGAAACTCTCCCAAAATTCATATTTATATAGAGAATACTAGTTGTTTACATCTTCAAAAACTTACAATTAGACATGTTTTGCTAGTCGTGTCCTGTGAAACTTTACAAAATTCAGATTTATATTGAGATTGCTAGTTGTTTACATTTACAAAATTTTACAATTAGACATGACATGACATATTTATGTACACGAAATTCAGTTTGTGCCATCTATTTCTTGCTGTGCATGTGCACTAACGGAGTACTATCTCCTTCTTTACAGAATATTGAAATCTATGGCATCTGCCATCAAGAATTCTGCAAAACTCGACGAGAGACCCTAAGTGCTGCAAATTATGAATGGACAAAATATACAAAAGAATAGTGCAAAAACCTCACTACCCCACTATCCATCGTCCAGCAGTGGGCAAGGAGGTGGGAGTAGGATCAAGATAGAAGGATTGGGTTATATTCATATTTACAAAATCTTCATCAATACAGTAGTGTTTTCACAAATGTGTGCGACGAATAGTGTATCTGTTTGCGTAACGTATGCATCATAAACTTTGCTATTGCGCAAGTGTCACTGACTTTAAGCCAATTCATGTTGTATTCAGTTTCATCCTTTAAAGTTGATCCGAATTGCTGTTTAAGCAAAAAGAAATTCAATGATCATTGTCAATCACTTCCTGTAAATCAGTCAAAGATTTTTGCAAGAATCAATGTGAGTACCGTATATGGTTTAATTCACTCGTTGAATCAGTCATGTTTAGGTAAATACGCGCTTAATGACACAGTAGTTTATATTCCTGAAAAAAATTCGGTCAGTAAACGTACTAATAAATGACTATAGGATCCTTCCATAAGAGGTGTACTTTAGTGAGTATCACGTAGTAAAATAAATATATGAATTTCCTGTAGGTAAAGGAAAATGAATGCGCTTTAGTTTCCATAAAGACAAGAAAATCGCTGTGTCCACGAAGACAGCTGCGTCGTACTGCTTCACACACAAATCTTCAAAAACTTATCCACTTTGCTGAAAGAGAAAGAAAAATCTCATACACTAAAGTATGTTTTCTTGTAATCGTGAATTGTACGTCGTACCGGTAGTCGTGTAGTTTTTGTTTCCCGGTCGAGAACATGAGCAGAGAGCGGGAGACTTCGTATCCTAGCAATTGTTTTATGAGAGTCGCATTTTCTTAACTCTGGTCCAGACAGAACGACATAAAATTGCATAACTTATATACTATCCCACTTACACAAATACATATGTCCATGTCCTCACAGTATCAAGTAATGAGTGCTAGATTTCACCTAAATTACTTCACAGGATAAAAACATTTTTTTAAAATAGTGTTAATGTTAGTGAGTTCATAAGTTTGTAACCATTAAACACGACCTTCGTAAATGTAGAATACGAATCTTACGAAGGCAGCCTGCATGCATGGTACTACACAATTAGCCTGTGTAAAGAATGAGATTCTATAACGACAGCAATTTTTTTTCGCTACGTAAGCAGATTATTTATTTCGCTGTGGCTGATAAACATTTTTCCTCCACAATGACCTATGTACAAAATTTACGTTTGTTACGATGGAGAGCACACAAACTCTTTATGCCAAGCGTGAGATAATGGTTTTTTAAATAGGGCACATACCAAATAAGTTTTTCTTTCTCCTTTTTTATTGCCTACACGGCGAATCATTTCTCATTAACATCTATCAGTATTCATACACACGTATCGTTTTCATTCATACAGCTTCATATAATTAATACTCACCTTTCTTCTCATAGAACAGCTTCAATATAAATCGCAAATCATCAAATAATACTACGTGGTGGCATCATTGGCTCACACACAACGAAATCCTCATCATCATCATAAAAACTACCTTATAAACTAAAATTCACATTCATTCTTTCACACTCATTTCAGCACAATCATTCACTCATGCTGGCGTATAGTATAGCATTCTGGTGGCTCTCAAATTCATCACAGTTATTAACATAATAAAATCTTTTTTCTTGTACATAGTTTCCTGTTCTAGAAAATGCCTGTTTAAGGAGTACGTTTGGTCGCTAACTTCGTTGTCCTTGGCTAGTAGTCAAATTGTTCGTAGCATAGTAAATATAACGTAGATTAAATAGTTCTTGGATTGCATGTAATGTTTAACGTAGATTTGCTATAGTTTAATGCGTTATGATTCTTTGCATTGACTAACAATTAACACTAAAATTTTAGCTGTAACTAGCACATCCTTTCTCTTTCTCTTACTTTACATACTGCTTTAAGTGGTGGTGGGCGTAAAGTCCTTTAACTTTCTGTGTTGTAGGGTATGCTAATAAATAACATCCAGGGTGAGGAATATCGACGATCCGGTATGGACCTGAGTAAACTAATTGCCATTTCTTAAGCAAACGTTTTAGCCTCGTAGATTTGGGATGGGTTGTGAGCAATACCAAATCATCAATTGCGAACACACGTGTCGGTCCGACCCGTTTATCAATTTTTTTCTTCCGGAGCTCCGCAGTGTGTGCCAGGGTAATGGCAGCTTGCCTTACCTTTTCCTGCAAAGAAATATCGTTCGAAGACAACTTAGGCAGGGGACTTGACCATGAGTTTTTTTCTGGTTCGTCTGATAATAACTCGGCAGGTGAGAATCCGGTTGAACTATGTGGCAAATTGTTCACAATGTACTCGAACGGAGCGAGGTATTCTATCCATTTGGAATGTTTTGTAGAAGAATGGATGCGCATAAATTGATTAAATTCTTTAAAAATTCGCTCAACGGGGTTGCCCTGTGGGTGAAATCGGGAAGTAAGAACATGTTTAATATCGGAATCTTGCAGAAATGATTTCCACTTTGCACTCGTAAAGTACGATGCATTGTCCGTTAGGACAGCGACAGGTTTTCCGACGCGGGCTAGGTAGTCGGCCGAAAAGCGTCGAATGATAGCCGCAACAGTGGCTGTGCGCAAGGCGTACAATTTCACATACTTAGTAAAAACGTCCAATATAGCCAAAATGTATTTAGCACCACCGCGGGATTGTGGATAGGGTTCGCCAATGTCTACGGAAATCAAATCAAGCGGTTGCTTTGGAAGAATGGGATGCAATTCAATTGATGCATGTTTGTTCAAATATTTTGCCTTCTGGCAAATGATACATTTGCGAATGACCTGCAGGACTCTACGTCGCATGTTAGGAAAATAGCAGAAGCGTAGGATCTTGGCGGCACATTTATTAATGCCATAATGTCCCCAGGTTTTGTGGGTGAACAAAATGAAGTCGTCAACATAAGCTTCCGGTAAACATACCAACCAACGCTCTGACACGAGATGGGAACGATGAAACAGTACACCATTGTTGATCTTGTAGTAATTTTGAAGATTAGAATTTGAATTCTAACATAATTTTGTTTTTACTGTAGACCACCTAGGATTGGCATCTTGTAACTGTGCAAAATCCCTGCAGATTCGGTGATAGTAGCGGTTGTAGGATTCGTCATACATTAACATGACCTGAAAGTCGGAAGTTTGCTCATGCAAATCTGAAAGATTTTTCGCATCGTGCGGAAGACGAGAAAGAGCGTCCGCAACAATATTGGTTTCACCGGAGATGTAAATAATTTCGAAATCGTATTCTTGTAACGACAAACACCAACGAGTGAGCCGGGAATGAAGTAATTTGCAAGACAGTAAAAATGATAAAGCTTGGTGGTCTGTATAGATGCGTGTATGTTTTCCCCGGAGAAAATATTGAAATTTTCGCATAGACCAAATAATTGCAAGGGTTTCGCGTTCCGTAACTGAATACGATCTCTCGCATTCAGTTAAGGTGCGACTGGCAAAACTGATAGGTTTTACTATTGTTCGATCATGTTCAACAGACAGTTGAAACAAAAAGGCCCCAAGTCCATAAGATGACGCATCGGTCGATAGGCAGAAGTCTTTTGACATGTCCGGATGACAGAGGAGTGGTGCGTGGATTAATGATTGTTTAATTTTTTCCAAATCGGCTTGACATTCTGTAGTCCATCGCCAAAGGGAATTTTTCTTTAGAAGATTTAGAAGATGTGGGCTGTTAAGAGCTTGCTGTGTCACGAACTTTCTGAAAAATGACGAAAGACCCAAAAATGCTTTAAGTTGTTTTTTGGTTCGGGGTGCAGGAAAGTTGCGAATTGCTTCAGTCTTTTTAGAGTCCGGCCTGATGCCTTCCGGCGTGATGATGTGCCCAAGGAACTTAATCTGTTGTCGGGCGAACCTTGATTTTTCCAAATTGATTGTCACGCCTGCATCGGCGAATTTAATCAAAATTTGTCTTAGAAGATCGACATGTTCTTCCCAGGTGGCTGTCGCCACAACTAAATCATCCACATAGGGAGTGATTTGTGAAAGTAAATCTGGCCCGAGGACGTCGTCAAGCGCCTCGATAAAGATTCCTGCACTTATTCGTAACCCGAATGGCAAAACACGGAATTGGTATGATCGTCCTTCGCACAAAAATGCGGTATATTTACGTGATTCAGGATGTAGAAGAACCTGGTAGTAGGACGATCGTAGGTCGATATTAGTCAGAAATTTGGCGTTGTGAAATTTCAGGAGTTGTTCGTCCAGATTTACAGGGCGAGTATTTACTGGTATAATAATTTTGTTGATTTCGCGTGCATCGAGAACAAGACGCACGCTTCCATCGGGTTTCGAAACTGACAACAAAGGGTTGCAATACGGCGAGTGCGAATTTTCTATGATTTTCCAACGTAGCATTCTGTTAATTTCCTGCATAACCGCTGGTTTTTTAGACCACGGTATATTGTAGTGTGTACGACAAAATGTTAGGTGGGGTTTGACATCCATCTTGTACACATACCCACGTATGATACCAGGTTTATCTTGAGACTACTGAAAATTGTTGAAGAAGGTGAAACAGATTCTGTTTTTGCAAATCAGTTAGATGGTAGGCTTCGGCACACTTTTCCCACAGAGTTTTACTATCAGCATTGTAAGAAGAATTGCAATTGTTTGTCATAGAAAAATTAGTGATGGGCACAGATTGTACTTTCAAGTGACGTACGTCCCGATAAGAATTGTTGTTATTAATTGTTTTAGATAAAGGTATCAAAATTCTTTGCTTTTCAACCGTCAATTGACAGATACCATTCCCTAAGTCAATCACTGCTCGATACTGATTTAAGAAATCGATGCCGAAAAGACATGGAACTGTTAAATTATCCACAACAAGGAAATGATAACGAACATGCACGTAGGAAACAACAAAAGTTAGAAGAGCTTGTAATTTGACATTTTTTGATTTGTTTCCAGTGGCACCGATGATTCGGCAGCTCTGCACTGGAAACGTCGGAAGTTTAGAACCTTTATCTAGATCCAAGTACAGGGAACTAGAAATCACGCTTGCTGACGCTCCAGTGTCGAATAACACTTCTACAATGGATTTCTCTAACGATAAAACAGCAGTTGCCTGAACCGTTACCTTTACTTTGTCGTTATTACTAGACTTATTATTCTCGGCAAGAAGGTCATGTTCCATAGTGTGTCCGTCTTGGAATCTCAAAAAACAATTTGCAAGATTATTTGCGCCCGTGCTCACGTTCTCGACCGGGGGTTGGGCGCTTACGCCGGTCTGCTCATGTTTTCCGCCGCGTTATTAGGCGACGCATTTTGGTCATCACTTACCTCAATAATATTTATCCTTTGTTCATGGACATGTTTGGTATTCGGTGGAGTTTGATTACCGTAGTCCTGATTATTAGCATTGTTTGTTGGTACAAAGTGTCGTGCATTCGGAAACATATAATTGTAGTTGTGTGGTGTATAGTTCGGGTTTCCCCACTGCGGGGGTGGATAACTGACTCTAGAATTTTGACAATTTGAATTATTCTGCTGATATGGCGGATTTCTCTCAAAATAACCAGGGTTGTATCTTCCATCCTGACGTCTGTTTTGATTGTTGTTGTTTCGGTTATGGTTGTTGTTGCCTCTGGAGTACTGATTGTTGTTGAAACTACCATTGCGTCTGTTGCCATTACTATTACTTTTTCGGTAAAATTGACCATTACCAAAACTGTTGTAATTGTTGGAATTTTGGAATCGGGGATCGCAAGATTGCTGCGAATATTGTGTGAAGTTGGGCTGTTGTGATTTTTGCCCCTGATTTTGAGGAAGCGGGTTTGCATTCCACATGTTACCGCTGTTGTTATTTTGATTGAAATTATGGCAATTGTTTTGGCGAGAGTTGGAATTAGCATTATAAATATGTGGAGTGTTCCCTGAATCTCCTCTAAACACAAGGTCTACTTCATTCAAATAATCTAGAAATTTCTTGATGTTAGTTTCCAGAACACCAATTAATTGTGTCCGGTAATGCAGGGGTAAATGACTTTTTAAGGTGTTAATCACATCGGCAAGATCGGCCGGTTTTGACCAATAAAGTGTTTTGTCCAGGTATCTTTCAAAATATTGACGCAGTGTTTCTTTACGAGGGTTGTATGGTTCGGGATTGTGAACTTCACGTCGAAGTTGTTTTTGCTCATGTTCTGACCAGAATTCCTGCAGAAAAGCCTCTTCAAATTGCTTGAAAGTTAAATTTTGCCTTTTTATTTCAGCTCCCCATCAGGATGCTCGCCCCCTCAACAGATTACTTACAAAAAAAATCTTTTCCGCATCTGACCAGTTGTGCGGAAACATTCCGTCAAAAGACCTAATAAAAACAATCGGGTGCACCGCTTGGGTATCATCGGAACTGAACGTTGGGAAATAGGCATGTTTAATCATGTTACCGTCAACAATACCGGCAGGCACTATAGGGCCTGAACTATTGTTCCCTGGTGAAACTTCATGGCACAAGGGTGGTTGAGAATTTCTGTTTTGTGCGATCACTGAGAGCGGCTCTGTTTGATGTTTTTCGCTCGCAAGTGATTCACTGTTAGACTGTGGAACAAACTGCACAGTGAAATTAGGCGGTGAACTCGTTGTGAGTGGGGTTGTAGGCGGAACAGTAACTACGTTAGAATCGGGAGTTAATAACTGAGAAATTTGGTTTTTTAAAGTGTTGGTCTCGGTTTGCACCTGCGACATGGCCTGGTGTAAAATCTCTTTTGTAGCGGTTTCTCCCCTTTGCTCAATGAGCTTGTTGCAAATACCACATTCGTGCACTAATTTTTCTGCAATGTTTGCGTTACACTCTAAAGAAAGCGATTCTGTTTTTTCCTCCAAATGGGAAATTTTTTCTTTCATTTCTAATTGTTGTAAGCATACTACGCTAACTTGTTGAGTAATACCTTCGATATCCATCGAAATTTTATTTTGTGAGGTGGTTTGATTTTGCACGAAATTAACTAGATCATTGACCTGAGCCTAAGCGTTCGTGACCTGATCCAACTTGGTCTTACATGACTGCATTTCGGAATTTGTCACTGTTTGATATTTAACAAAGGAATTTTCGTGAGTGTTTACACGACATGACAATTCGTTGAAACTTTCGGTCAATTGTGTCGTTTTTTAAGTTCTGAGATTTGGTTAGCCTGTTTTTCCAGAGTAGATGTTACCTCAGAAGACAATTGATCGATTTTGCTGTTTCTTTTGTACTCTGCTCCTGTTTATCAAATCTAGTGTCTAGTTTATCAAACCTTTCATTAAGGATGCTATCCATACTTCGCATAAGAAGTTGTATTAAAATTCCGTACTGATTCGGATCAATGTTTGGATCATTGTTCCTTTCACTAGAGTTGTGCAAATTAGGATCGGAGTGGGAAATCCCTAGTTGGACACGTCTGCTATCGTTTTCCATAGGGTCAGGATTATTGGGCGTGTCACCTGATGAATTACTTTCGTTACTTAGTATTATTTGATGTGATACATCTGCAGTAAATTCCATAGATTCTGGGCTGGAAAAGCCTAGGAAAGGGGATACTGATGATACAGTAGCATCACCGTTATCAGTTTGCTGTTGCTGTTGTTCCATTTTTGCCAATAATTAACAAACGTGAAATATACAAATAGTACACCCAGAATGGCGATGGCTTGCAAAGTACAAAAGATAAATAAAATTTAAATAGTTAGACGGTAATAACTATTACTTGATAGAATTTCCAAAAATGTCTGAATTATTATTGTGGTTGTAACCGTATTCGCGTAGCTAATCTGAAAGTGGTGACATGACGTAACAAACAGGATTGACTCATAACAATGACTTCTGCATATCTTACTGTTGAATTTCAATGTTACAATAGTAGAAATTCCATTGACAAAGGGTATGATTCTTGTTTAGGGAAAGGCATGGGAAATGGGAATAAAAGTTAGCATAGGCGGGAGGCGCACGCTGGACAATGGCATAGCAGAACAAATGCTTTTGCACTACTCACCGCGCTGCGTTGAAGCTTGCAGAAATCTTGTTAATCTTGAAACAACGTTAGCTCTCGTTTTCATATTGGGCATGAAAGAGAAAATTACAGTTTTTTAGCCAATGTGCAAGACAATAAATATTACTACACGTATGATTTTACTTTAATTTGCCCTTGTTAAGTTCATTCCAGTAAAATCCGAAGATTGGCGTCCTGTAAACGGTCGCCAGTGTGATGTCCGGAATTAAAAAAAAAAAAAAAAGGGTGAATAAAAGGGGAAGGGAAGTGGTTCTATTTTTACTGGAATGAAGTTATTGATGGACATCACAAAAATTTATTTTACCTATATTTTTTTTTTACTCAACGAAGAAGACAACACAACACATATAAAAGAAATCATCACACTAATATTACCCACAGAATGATCGTTTCACAAGACACTTTCTAGCTCGACTGACTCTTAAGACTGAACAAGACTCGACTGACTCTACTCTCTCTCTGGACCACAGCCTCTTTACGTTCCTCTGGACCAGAGATTTCAACTGTGATTAGCACGCCGATTATTTAATTAATCGTACAGCCGCTGGGCGCGCGCTTGGCGCGTCATTTAAATGGGGTTAAACGCACACCGCGAGAGGCGTGGGCTAGCGGTGTCTTACAGGTATCAGACCGTGCACATTTTCCATTTTGTGTATGTATGATTGTTTTCCTATCGAAAGTAGAATTTTTGTCTGTATGCACTATGAAAAGTTTAAGATGTAACAAACACCAGTTAACATAGACATTTTGCATTGTGATATCTCAACATCTTGACTATTTTACATTTTTTGCTACTACATTATGATACTGTGTGTACATTTTTTGCACTTAAAAACTGTCTACGTTTTTGACCTAATATGTTTTCTGTCATGCTATGCTGTATGCTTAATTATATTACTAGAAACAAGTTTTTATTTAATGGGTATATGAATTAAATCCAAGATATTAATCCATATTCATCATTTCTCAGAAAGCAATACCGTGTAAAAGAAATGAATTAAACAACCACAGTGGTTTACTATGAAATGGAAATTTTACCATCAGAATGAAGGAAAGAAAATGCAATATATTGTCATGAAGAGTAAATGGATCAGCAAGCATTAACCAGAATATACTGTACACATCGTATGATAGCAGTCTTGACTAATTATTTTTCCTTCAGAATACAAGGCGATTGATGCAGACTGTCAGACAGAACTACAGATGTTAATTTTAGTGATGAAATATGCTAGAAGTAAGAAACTCTATACTATATGAAATAATGAATGATAATGAATAGTTGTATGAAGTAAATGGTAATATGAATATGCATAATGAAGTGTCTATTTTTTGCAGATGATAATAAATGATGATGAATAGTTATATGAAGAATATGCTAATATGAATAATGAAGTTTTTCTTTGTAGATGATTATGATGAAGTTTATATATTTACTGTTAGTTAAGAAATGCTATGTAGTTATTTAAGTATTTGTTGCAGTTCCTTTTGACAGTATGTCTTATGTCGCATAATATGATGACTGAATGTTTTGGAAAAGACAGCTAGAGTACATACATACTAAGTACAAGTTTCATTACCTGTTTATTAGAAGTTCACTATTTTTCAGCATAATATGCATTTCTTCTTTCAGCTCAATAATCCATTTTGTATTTTTCCAGGAGAAGCTTTTCGTGACATAATATGATATAAGTAGTTAGTTATTTACCTGTTCTAGTACTTGCATTTTTTTTACCCAGTTGTGTCTATCATTTATGAATGTGATCACATATACTGTACTTGTTTCATAACCTTGCTACAGCTGACTCATGACGAATCACGTTAATAATCCTTATTTCCAGCAATAAGTCAAAAGCAAATATTTTCATGCCCCAGCAATTAATTATCGATCCCAGTGCAATGCATTCCTAAAAAAAAAAAAAGAAAAATTACGAGTCCCAACTATTACCAGTATACAACTATATAATGCTACCAGTTTAAGACATATTTTTAGTCCTAAAGATAATGGAAATTTTCTGTATATTGATTCCATTATGTCTATGTAGTATTGGACTACCGGCCTTGAGTAATAGTTCCAATGTCTTACATTTTAAATATGTCTTATGTCACTTACATGATATCATATATAAACACCAGTAACTTGAGGCTACACTCAATAACTCCTGTTTTAAATAATGACTTGTGAATAACACAGAATAATGTTTTGTAACACTATATGAATACTTTGTAACTGGCCAATGAATGCCACTGATTGACTTGTGAATAACACTGATTAATGTTTTGTAACACTATATGAATACTTTGTAACTGACCAATGAATGCCACTGATTCAATCACATGAGTTATGAATAGTGTTTTGTAATACTCAATACTTGCTACATGTTTAGTAACTGGCCAATGAATGCCACTGATTCAATCAGATGAGTTATGAATAGTGTTTTGTAATACTCAGTACTTACTACATCTTTAGTAACTAGCCAATGAGTGCCAATAATTGTTTATATCGGTTGATACACTAGTGTAATTCTATGATGACTAGCATAAGACTTAATGTGTCCTTCATCTTCTGACCTAATTACTGCAATATCCGTTTATCCTGTCCATCCTCATGATCATGGAGCACTATATTGGTTTTTGCACTAATTCTATGTTGCTGTAAGAGTATGGATTCTACAAGAATATGGTGTTGACATATCAAGCTGTCCACCACCTTGAACGATGGAGATGTTATTATGGTGCCACTGTTTGGTATACCTAATGTACTACCAAAATGATAACATTGAATATTAATACAACATTTCAGTGTCTTGGCTACACTGATAAATACTTCAGGGAAGAGAACTTCAGATTGTCTTACTTGGTGTTGTGCTTCTGTAGAAAGATACGGACTTTCAGTGCAGCTACGTGCAACCTACTGTGCTACAACCATGATGCAATCCTTCCCATTCCTTTCCTAGTTCTTATAAAATGCTAAAAAACTTTTATAGTGCGTGTGTACTTTATTTCTTTTCTTAATGAATTCAGTAGTTACAAAATGCTAAAATTTTTATAGTGCGTGTGCACTTTATTTCTTTTCTTAACGCATTCAGCACTTACAAAATGTTAAAAACTTTTATAGTGCATGTGCACTTTATTTCATTTGTTAATGTGATCAATTCATGTAAAAATGCTATTTGTTAATATATTTTGTACTCATTGCGTATATACTTTGTCATTTCTGAATATGTTTTGTACTCAGTGCGTGTGCACTTTATTTAATTTCTTAATATGTTCTGCACTTATCGATGATGTATATGCTCTGTGATTGTAGCCTTAGTAAACTAAATAGATTATAGAAAAATTTGTTGCTCTTGGCAAGTCCAATTGACTCACCATCGCTTCCAAATTTTTGCCCCCCAGTGGAGGGTTATATAAGAGGTCCATAATTAAAGAATTTGTTGTTAGCGCACTCGAGCTGATGTAATTTCGATGTATTGCTCACGCGCTGCCTGCGATATGTAAGCTAAAAGAGAATCTGAGACCAAAGAGCAGTATTGACTGCAGTAAGAACTGTGTGTTAGTAGGAGTAAGTTGTTGCTAGCGAGCAGTCGTGTCTGGTGTATCGTGTTGGCTGGGCCCGTCGTGTGCAGCGATGGCGGAGCCTGAGCGTTATAGGATAAGGTAAAAGCAGCCTCGCGCATATGTAGTATTGTTACATCAAGTCCCATGTAAATGTTTTAAAAAAATCTGTTAATAATAATATTTCTCATAAAAAGTAACTTTTGACATTAATCTCAATTTAAAGAATTCACTAATTTCTCCAATCCTTGGCCATCCCGATTATTGAAAAGAAAAATCAGTTCTTTTCTTTTATATAAGACGAATCTATCGGCCAGCATTGCACTTAGCTGCGCCAGGAAAATTTCTTATAGGAGCAGATATATACGCGTTATCCGGCGATCTAATTAAGGTAAGATTTTTCAGTTCATTCAGAATGATGTATCAGGGTCATGACGCAGCATTGCTGACGTCCAAAATTTACCATGTTAAATTGACTGTCAATTATTGAAAGGTTATAGGTTTGTCACATTGTATTATATTTTCACTGTTGGGTAGTTACGCTAAATGAGAATATTGTTTTATTTTGTTGGAAAGTTACACTTGGTATTTTGTGGGGAGGTTAGAATCGTTAGTAGTATTTAGTGCATTATGTGTTCAGACACACTTAAACGCTGCCCAGCATTAAAGTCTGATTTTAATTCCGCCAAAAGTCATCGCCTGTCCCCTTTTTTTTTTACCAGTCTGCCCAGCCTACGACGTCCAACATCAATAAAGAGGGTTAGCTGCCCAACCCCACGATATGTGGGCGTGATTTCATCACGTTGAAGACACTCATCACAGCACTCCTCCAACACCCGACAAGTCCTGCAGTTTCCGAAATGCTTGGGCCGAACCTTCCGGCCATCACTGTCAGCCCTCGGTCAAACTCAGATAGACCGCGCACCTTACCTATTCTACAAACAGTCAGTACGCTTGCTGATACTACATGCACCGTGTTTTTTTTTTACTAAAAACTGTTCAAATGGCTCTGATCACTATAGGACTTAACTTCTGAGGTCGTCAGTCCCCTAGAACTTAGAACTAGTTAAACCTAAGTAACCTAAGGACATCACACACATCCATGCCCGAGGCAGGATTCGAACCTGTGACCGTAGCGGTCGCGCGGTTCCAGACTGCAGCGCCTAGAACCGCTCGGCCACTTTCGAGGCAGATTGAGCTGGCCAGTGGGAGACCCGCATGGCAGAGTATAATGATCGCGTGCCCGTTCTGTTGGAGATAGGGGCATTTTATTTCTATTTCCGCCTCTTTATAGACTGCTTTTGTTTCTTGCTTTTCCGGATTCCCAGGTTCGATTCCCGGCGGGGTCAGGGATTTTCTCTGCCTCGTGATGGCTGGGTGTTGTGTGTTGTCCTTAGGTTAGTTAGGTTTAAGTAGTTCTAAGTTCTAGGGGACTGATGACCTTAGATGTTAGGTCCCATAGTGATCAGAGCCATTTTTTCTTGCTTTTCGGAGATGACTTATGGACGTTGTGTACTGAGCTGAGGTTACTTTGTGATAGCCATTCTCTTGCTACAACCTACATGAATTGTGTTGAGATCGCTGCATGCTCGTGTAGCTTCGCGTAACTTTTTTTTTTTAAATGCTTTCAGATTGTTACATGTACCTACAGTTGATCCAGGTTTAACTTCTAGTGCACAGAGAGATAGAGTTGGCCCATGTTTATGGCACAGATTGGTAATTCAGATATCCATTTATGAGGTTAGTGTACAGGCTTCGTTACATTCCCCCTGATTTAATGTTGCTCAAAGTATTCTAGTCTGTATGAAATTTTGTTTATTGTGATTTTCATACAGTCAGGTCTACATCCATTCGTTTCACCAGAGCACACACGTATTCTCTCAGGTTCAACATCTGAATTTAGTTCCTGACATACTTATTGTGTATTAATGATGCCAAATCCATATTATCTCTCCAGATTTTCAAACTCACTATCTTTATCGACTAATCCTCAGTATTCATCTATATTTCCTTCTCTGAAAATGTTACTTTGCATAACTTCCCTTCTTCCACCCTTCTGTCTACAAGTATTCCAGCTCTGAGTCCTATTTCTTGCCGAATTGCCGAAATTATCACTCCAGTTGCAAAAAATTTCAGTTTTCCAAATTCTGTCCTAGCTGCTCCCGTTTGATTTCAGACTTACATAACCATTTTAGATGTATAGATTTTCTTGATTCTGCCTGTGAAAACCCCTTAATTGTGAATATTTCTCTCTCATACACTGGTTCACACACATCATTATGAGATCTAATTTGTTTAGGCTCCCCCCAGTCTGTATTTTCAAAGATTTTGCCAGACACTACATCATAACAAAATTGATCTGCACTTTAATTTTCCCAGATCTGATCAAGACCCTCTATCAATATTTCCATAAACATTGCTCTTGATTCCTCATTCATATCTTGTGCAAAATAATTCTTGCTTAAATTTACTGTAATACATTCGCTTATATCTGTGAAAATGTAACCACAGGGTGTCTGCATCACAGGACGCCCCACATTTCGAGACACACTCTGTAATTGTAAATTATTTATTCTACTGTTCTTCTGGCTAACTTTGCTATTATTCGTAACAAATTTTACTTCATCAATATTGAATGTGACATCTACAGTTCCTGCAACAAAACATCATTATCTGCAACTATATTCTGCACATCAGTCAGTACCACCAAAAACATCTGATAAGGGACCATTGCGTCTTCACGATTAAGCTCACACTAAAAAAAATCTACTACCTTAAATTGCCGCTCAACTTGTCACTTCACTTATCACAACAGATTTTGACTCATCATTGCTAGCCACAATCTCTTCATCTACATCAGCCAGAGTTATCCTCATCTCAACATCCCTAGCGTTACACATTTGCCCATTCGAATCTGTTTCCCCGTTCAAGTCAGTCCCGACTGCATCAGCTCTTGATGGTGGTTGGTGTTCTATTACATTAGATCTGATAAATACCCCCCCCCCCCCCATTTGACATCCAACTGAATTTGTCTTTCAAAATAATATCTTCTCCATATTTTAATCCATGTTTCTTTATCATCTAAAAATTTCTCAAGCATCGCGCTAACTTTGTTTTCAAATGACTTGAAATATTATGAAAAACACCTTCATTTGGATTTTCTTGCATCTGTAAACTCACAGGGTGATTCACAGTATCCTTGACTGACAGAATCATTGGGTGATGTTTTGCTCCTCTGCTCTCTCTGTGAGTAGCAGGACAGCTGAAATTACAAAATAGTTTGCCTGCTGCCAACACCTAACTTCAACTGTGGTGACTGTGACTCTGCTGCTGCCGTTGCTTGTCTAATAGGCTACTCCAATGCAGTGTGACGTGCCTCCATATTTGTATGAAACAGCTGTGGTCTGCTAGTGTCAGGTGGTCATCATGTGACTCTGAAGTGAAATTGGTGTGATGTGATGAGGTACAGTGTGGCAGCGATAGCGGCTGCAACTCCAACTGGCTCTATGCCACGTTCCTTTGCTACTGAGTAGCCGCTGGCCACTCCATAATGTTTCTCGTAGATCGTAGAAGTCATAAACAATCCTTCACTGCCTACGGGGTCACTTCATTGTGAACTACCCTGGAAGAGCCTCCATATGTGGCGCTACGGAAATGCCATTCGCTAAAAATCCTGATTTCGACTTTTTAATACCCCAAAAAATTTCTGTTAACTAACAGTTCGTAAGCCTCCATGTGCACCTGCACAAATCACAAATCGAACTCAGATTAAAATCATTGTTCATAGGGCTTTCGAACGTGTGGGTGGATTTCTAAGAATTGACTATGCCAGAGTTTAAGGGCCAACGAATGCATTGCCAAATTTACTGTAAAAATCCAGTGACAAAGTTCAAACTATTTGCATGCAGGGATTTCTGGAGAAAAATAATGTTCGCTAGCCACTGTATTTTCAAGATTTAACGAAATGCTGTTTATTCAAACGTTCAAATGTGTGTGAATCCCTAAGGGACCAAACTGCTGAGGTCATTGGTCCCTAGACTTACACACTACTTAGACTAAATTAATCTAAGAACAACACACACACCCTTGCCCGAGGGAGGACTCGAACTTCAGGCGGGGGGTGGTGTTTATTCACACGTAACAAAGGTTAAGAACTGTACGTCACTGAATTAATGAATGTCTGAATGAGAGCTGAAACCAAACCGGAGTAGTATCTCGCACTACGTATTGCGCAAACTTCTGGAAACATTTCGGAAAAATAATCGAAGTTCATTTAGGGCAAATTTAATGTTGCACAATCTCGAATTAGGTAAGTTATGAGTGAAGATCATTAGCAAGTAACTGTGGTAAAGTTTTAGAGTTCAGACTAAATATTCTAATGTGATATATTTGAAGTTCACCAATTGAAAATATTTCAGAGTATTCTTCAGCGACACTCAAGTATATTACAAGTCCACGATTGAGCATTAAGAAAAATTTCGACACATTCGAGATGCGCCTTAGAGCCACTCGTGTATAATCACTCTCCTAGATCTCAAAACAGAACACTCCACGGATAGCGAACAAAATTCCGCCTGTTTAAGCCCTTACTTTGACTTGAGTCAAATGTACACACTTCCACCAACTTATGTAATGTACTTGACAAGTTAAAGTTATGCACATGTATCATGCATCACTTTGTATTTAAATTTCTCAGATTTCCATTGCTGTTCCTTGTTTCTCACTAACTTAAATAGTTCTCTTCAAGAATAACAATTTTGTCAAGGTATACATCACTCTACACAGTGTTGTTGGTAATAAATATAAACAATTAAAACTAAGTGCAATCATACATCCTTGTCTATGTTTACTTAGTAATGATGCCGCTACTGTCAATGTTTTTTTATTTATTATTTGGGTAAAAATTCATGTTTTTAGACACGGGATGCACATTCCAAACCGTAATTTAAAGTACTTAATATTTGTAAAAATCTATTATGATCTCCTGGTTGTGCTCAATGAGACCTGTCTGTAGACCTTTTTTTGTATAAATAGCCGAGATAATAATTTTCGAGGCTCATGGTATGCACAAAATATTTAGCATTAAATAATAACTACTATTTCGATCGAGGGTACGCTCTAACCCCCACACCAGTCTTAAATTTTTCGTAATAACCTTCTTACTGGTTTCTCAGTAACTGGACGGGTTTACTTTTTTGTTGGATTTAGTCTTATTTAATATTTATGCCGATCACTCACTTTAGCCGTGGCAGTCTCTTTCTCCACGTTTTTCGACAAAGGCCTGGGCACGTGGGTTTTCGCGAACATGCGTCCAGAGCATGCATTTGTGTGGCCGCTGTCCTATTATGGTAAGTAAATGTAAATGTTGTGTGGCTAGGGCCTCCCGTCGGGTAGACCGTTCGCCGGGTGCAAGTCTTTCGATTTGACGCCACTTCGACGACTTGCGCGTCGATGAGGATGAAATGATCATGATTAGGACAACACAACACCGAGTCCCTGAGCGGAGAAAATCTCCGAGCCAGCCGTGAATCGAACCCGGGCTCTTAGGATTGACATTCTGCCGCGCTGACACTCAGCTGCCGGGGGCGGACGTCCTGTTATGGTAACATCACAACAGGAAGCACACCCATGGCCACACGCGCCTTCACAACGATTTGCTGTCATTCTTAGGTGGATGTACACTCTATGACTATTAGCACCGCGAGAGATAAGCAGTAAAGATGTACTAGGAAAGAAGCTAATTCCGCAGCATTCTCAAATACAATCTAATTTGAATTCCGACAAGACTTCGTGCCTTGCTTGCTAAAAGCAGTTTGAATAGTTTTTCAGTATCGAGCGGTTCTTTTACCAATATGTCTGCTTCCATAGCTCAGTGAGCAACGTGTTTGCCTGTATGCGAAGGACCCAAATTCGTTTCCCGGTGTTGAAAGTGGATTTTCCTCGTTTTGAGGAGTGGAACGGGGCGCACTCAGCCTCGTGATGCCAACTGAGGTGCTACTTGAGTAAGAAGCAGCGTCTCCAATGTCAAAAAAGGCGGCAGCAGGTGGGAGAGCGGTGTGCTGACCCCACGCTTCTTCAGGCCGCATCCAATGGTTCCCTTGGCAGAGGATGACACGGCTATCGGTCGGTCCTTATTGGCCCATGAGTGCTTTGTGTATATCTCTCATATATGCGACTTTGCGGCATCTTTATTCTTAAATACATTTCTAAATGCGGAATTTAGTATTTCTGATTTCTGTCGACAGTCACCAGTCTCAACAAGAGACTGACCCATGAGAGACTGAAAGATTGATCCCTGTCTTTAATTACTTCGTTGTTGGCGGGTCATAAATTTCTTATCTGCATACGTAAGTTTCCGTCTTCAAACTCTTATTCAGTCATTTGTGTGTGTATTTCTATATTAAAATAAAAACTGGCCAGGTGCGAATAGGACTCATGCACTGAGGCTTCCGTACAAACTTAATTATGTGTATTGATTCCACTCCAAGAATAAAAGACCAAGACATTTTCGCCGCTTATCGACAATGACACTGGTAAGATATCGGTCCCATTGATTTCAACACTATCGCTTATGTTTTAATTTCAACTTTGAAGGCGTTCAACAAATGACAAAAGAAATATTTTTTTCGGCTGATGTAATTATAAATTAACAATTTTCTTCTTATTTTCCTTTATTTGTACTGCAAAGCTTTTTTCTTGACAAGTTTCATGATTTTACGCCAAGGGGAAGTATTCTGAAGGTTTTAAAGAGTGAGTTTGCGAGTATCAAAATATCTGACACAAATGACCGCAACTTTTGATTGCATTGACTTAGAAGCTAACGTTTATTATACCGTCAAGGACCATAGAGCTTAGTATGTAACATGAATTTCAACTTGACACGTCTATCCGTTCCCCAGAAAAACAGGTCCTAACAGTCGGACGGACACACTGTCTGATAACAAATGATAAATTTTTTCATGTGGTATAATTACAAATTAACGATTTTGGATTCTTTTTCCTCTGATTGCAGTGTGAAACCTTTCTTTTTGATAAATTCCATGATTCTAGGTCAATGCGGAGTACCCTGCAGGTTGCGATGTGTGACACTTTTTGGAACATTGCTCCAGGAAATAGCGATCTAAATTTATAATTTATTTAGCAAACACAGTCGTGGTCACGTATTAGTTGTTACCTTTTATTTGTGGATGACCGGTTTCGGTCCACTACGTAGATCGTCATCAGATCAGTTGTCATTTTTTATTTGTGGATGACCGGTTACGATCTAACCTGATGATGATATCTTTAGTAGATCGAAACTGGTTATAAACAAATAAAATGTAATAACTTATACGCGACCGCGACTGTAATTGCTAAATAAATTATATGATAAGTGAGTTTGCGAGTATCAAAGTATGTGGCATAAATAGCCGTACCTCTTGACTGCATTGACTCAGAAGCTAACGTCTATTATATTGTCAAGGGGCCACAGATCACAATCTGTGACCTAAATATCGACTTGATGCGGCTACCCGTTCCGAGAAAAAGGACTTTGAACAATCGGACAAATAGACAGCCAGGCAGTGAGGCAGACGGACCACAAAATGATCCTATAAGGGTTCTGCTTTTACCGTTGAGGCAGGAAGCCTAAAAAGAGCTTTTTTTATAGCCTCACTGTTACTGAAACATTGAAAATGGATAGGAAGTAACTGTAAGCATGAAATATAAGCAAACAGCATGTGTCGCACATAAATCGGCGACAAGCCCAGCTATTGTCCAGTTATAGAATCGTCGAACAATCACTGGAGTCTTATCTACTAAATATTTAGCGATTTAAAGCGGATCAGCTACACAAAACTAATCATAGGAAAGGCTGAAACCAAACTGAGATTCATTGCAAGACTCCGTGGGGGTTGTAGTCTATCCCTGAGGGATACAACTTTCATACGTTCGTTTGATCGTCATTCGAGTATTGTTAGTCAACCTAGGCTCCTTACCAGGTAGAATGGCTTACTCATGCATGTATCTCGACAAATAACTATGAAAGCAAAATTAGATAGATTCAAGTAAATCCTTCTTTTACTTTTAGCATATCCACAAGTAGCAACATTTAACATTACTAAAAATTTTCTGCACTTTATTTGCCTCTTATAGCAAAATTGAACACAAGTTATCCTTTCTATCTTCAAACATGATACACAACTGCCGACACTACCAAAAAACATGTAACCTTTCCGACCACCGACAACAGACCAAACTAGAAGACCCAGCAATGCTTCGCATTTGCTAAATATGTATGGGGATGGAGTATACATCCTGACCTCCTTCTCCCCTCTCCCCCTTTTCTCTGTCCATCTCTTCCTCGACCCTCTCTCTCTTCTTTGCCTCTCCTCCTCTCTCTGTTCATCTCCGCCTTCCCTCGCTATCTGTCCATTCCAGGTCTCCAGCTATTAGATTAGTGAGGACGGTAGTTTGAATGACGGCATTTCGAATAGTTTTAATCTGCGATCGGGTAGAATTACAAAGTTTCGGGTGATTCAGATTCCGTAGTGGTATTCTAATCAGAAGCCGGTAGCCCACAAACACAATTTACCTGTTTTCTGTTAAGACCGCCTGCGAAGAACAAAACAAAAACACACACTGTTCCGTATTCAGTTGTCGTTTAAAATTATATATAAGGAGAAAGTATTTACATTAGGGAAACAATTTAGCTGTTGGCTTGAATGCCTTGCTACCGTGGTTAAAACTGACTGTCGCAAAGAAATCGTATATTTTGACGGCATTGCATAGCGTTTTATTTCTTGCAGTTGACGTTAACGGAAAACCTGCACATGCTTTTGAAAATAATAAATATATTATGTACGTCTGAATGTTTATTACAGTGTAACTGAAATAAATCGGTCAACAACTTTCTAGATTTCAAGTTTCAAAACGCTGTGGGAACAGAACCATTGCTCAGAATGATTTCAAAATTGAACACCATATATATGAAGCGTGGGGTAACGTCAGAGAACAAAAAAATCGCATTTCGTCGGTTGTGGTTTGAGCTCCTCTATGCACCATGCGTACCGTTAAATGCGCATGTTTGTGGAAGTTCCGCAGTCTACAGTTGTAGCACTATCAATTGGGTAAGCCCACCAACCACAACAAGGTCGTACCACATCGGAGGTGAAAAATCGCATAAAAAGCATTAACGTCGTACATTTCAGCAGGTATTTATCCCATTGGCTAGGGGTGATGCGGTTGTGTAACATCTGTGTACCGCAACGTTAGTCACAAAGTTAACTTCACTTATCGTTAATCCGTTACTAAAAAAAGTAATGCCGTTCAACTTTAAAACTTTACTTTACTGCAGATCTAGCGCAAGTGACAGTTAATCATTCACTCGTAATAGTAAAATTCATGTTGATGGTTTTAGTGAAACGAGCAAGTGTACTAAAAGTTTTGCCGTTGTTTAGATAAAAATGTTATGATTTGGGAAGTTCAGGTAGGACATAGAAGATGAATGTAAACATCTTTAACCAATTAATTTTATTATCACATAATTATCGATGTTATGTGTATCTAATGCGTTAAATGACAAATTGTTGCAAACAAATGTTTCTTAACATCACTGGGTCAAATGGTCCTTTGTAGAAACTTCCACTGTGAAACCAGCACTACACACTAAACATAGCGTTCACATCTCATGCTCAAAGTGATGCCCATTGGGTCACTCTGCGGATGAATGATGCCCTACTTCGTGCTACTGTGTCCTCTTTGATAGCTGTACAAGCATCAATAATGCGTTGCTTCATGTCCTCTGGTGTTGCTGGTTCATGTTGGTAAACAGCATCCTTCACTGCTCCCCAAAGAAAATAATCCAGCGGTGTAAGGTCCGGAGATCGGGCAGGCTACCTAACTGGGCCACCTCGTCCAATCCACCTACCAGGGAACTTACGGTTCAGAAGTCGTCGTGCTCGTAAGGCGTTATGTGCAGGGCATCCGTCATGCTGATACCACATGACCATTCTCCGGGTCAGAGGTACCGTGTCCAAGAGAACAGGAAGATTGTGTCGTATAAATCTGGAGTATTGTCTGCTATTTTGGATGCCATTTATAAAGAAAGGTCCGAGAATAGTGTCTCCAATAATTCCACACCAAACATTAACTTTCCACGGACGTTGATGCTCTACCTGACGGAGCCATTTTGGATTGTCTGCGGACCAATAATGCATATTCCTCATATTGACAATTCCTTTGTTGGAGAATGATGCCTCGTCGGTAAAGAGAACATCTGCAAAAAAATTTGGATTAGTCAGAGGTTTTTGCTGAGCCCACCCATAAAATGTTACCCTATTGCGGAAGTCATTTCCATGATGATCCTGATGTAAATGATCACGGTAAGGATGAAATTTATGACGTTTAAGTATACGCTGTGCACTTGACTTCGACACACCAATTTCACGTTCAATTTGACGTGTGCTGATTTGAGGATTCACAGCTATGGTAGCGAGAACAGCAACTTCAGCACATTCATCTGTGTGTGTTCTAGGACGATGTCGAGGACTTGGATTTAAGCTTCCCGTTTCACGTAGACGAGATGTGAGACGACCAAAAATCCGGCGCGAAGGCGATGGCTTGTCAGGGAATCTTACGTACAGTCGTTCTGCCTGAACAGCATTTCGTTCACCTACAACAGGGTACAGTACAGGTATGTAGAGTAGGGTAGAAAACAAACATATTAACTTCATAATCATAATGTTCGCTAACAGTACTAAACAAGCAATCTCACAACGTATTTCCCATCAACGTACATTCTCCATAGATCAGCAGCATTTCTACCATATCTTCACGTGTGTACATTATACTGTACAGTATAAGTTCCACAACACAACGTTTATTAACAATGTGTACTACCTCCGTGCCGTCACTAGATTACTCTGACGCACGACTACACTGTCAAGCGGTGTACTGCACGCCAAAGCAGCAACAAATGGGGTGCTCGGAGGGTGGTGGAGTACAGGAGTTTGCATGGGTCGTAAATCATAAGCAAGGAGAATGGTAACTGTGGCAGTAGTGGGAACTACGTTGGACACTTGACTAGGTAGAGCCAGGCCCTGCGCGACAGGCACAATGGGTCATATAACGCATTAGATAAACCTTATTTTGGGTGTGCAGGATAAATAAGAAAACCTGCGGGTGTACACCGATCGGTACTGGTTCATATTGTGTAAGTAGATACGTAAAACGTGCAAGAGGGAAACCGTTATGTGCTTATGAGAGTTGATGGCAGCAGCCCGTATTATTCGTTTCGGACCTCTTGATAAGTATGGAGGTGTGATTACACATGTCAATCACATCGCGATTACGGGCAGCATGGGGTTCACGCCTGAGCCTCAGGACGTGAGCTAGCAGCGCATGTCGGGTGTTTCAAGCGTCAACTTCGCGTCTCAATATCTCGGGCTGTAATGGGAATATTGCGATGCAATCAACGCCATTGTGTATGTGCTTTGTCATGCTATGGATTGCTGAAAAAATATAGGAGGTCTATTTAAAAAAAACATAAGTTTGTGTTAAAAAACACATATGCTTTCGTTTTAGAATGTTTCCAAATATGCAAATTCATGGGCCCCAGCCCTACATTGATACCGCTGAAAGTCGTTTTCCAATAGCTGTTATTGTTCCAGAGATATTTTGGGTGGACAAGATAGCTGGGACACTCTGTATATGACCAGAATCTCTTTGGGTTTTCTGCCAGATTTCGAGTTTCGTTGTGGAAATTACTGAAAGCATCTCGCATTTAAGTACGCACTATATTTCGAACTTCTGCAGAACTTTACCAATCTTGGGGATTTGGCGTTCTTTTACATTTGGCATGCTTTTTTCGCTGCTTCTGCAACAGCGATGTTACCAATTTTGTGTACCATGGGGGATCAGTACCATCACTTATGAGTTCATGTCGATAATATCTCTCTGAAATCATTCCACAACTTTTCTATGCTTACATGATCAGCTCGGAAGGACTGCAGACTGTCTCTTAAAAAGACTTTAAGAGCATTTTATCAGCTTTTTTAAATAGATACACTTTGCGTTTCTTTTTGATGGTTGTAGGTGTTACGGTATTCAGCCTAGCAACATCTGCCTTGTGGTCGTTAATCCCTGTATTCGTCACAACACTCACTATTTGTCCAGGATTATTTGTTGGTAAAAGGTCAAGTATGCTTTCGCAACTATTTACGCTTCGAGTGGGCTCATGAACGAATTGTTCAAAGCAATTTTCTGAGAAAGCATTCAGTACAATTTCGGATGGCGTTTTATTCCTGCCGCCGGCTTTAAACGCATACTTTTCCAGCATATCGAGGGTAGATAAAGTCACCACCGACTATAATTGTATGAGTGGGGTATTTGTTTGAAATAAGACTCAAGTTTTCTTTGAACTGTTCAGCAACTCTATCTTCTGAGTCGTGGGTCGTTAAAGCGACCCAGTTAATAGTTTAGTCCGATTGTTAAGTATAACCTCTACCCATATTACTTCGCAGGAACTATTTACTTCAATTACATCACAAGGCAAACTACTTCTGACAGCAATAAATACTCCACCACCAATTGTACTTAATCTATCCTCTCTGAACGCTGTTAGATCATTAGAAAAAATTTATGCTGAGCTTATTTCTATAACTATAACTATTTGAGCTTCAGTGCTTTCTATTAGGGATTGGAGCTCTGGTTCTTTCCCAACACAGCTACGACAATTTACAACTACAATACCGATCGTTTCTACGACTAACTTACTGTGTTTTACTGCCCCCTTTTAGACGGACGCCCTTTCTGTGGTTCCCTGAGGCCCTCTAACTTAAAAAACAGGCCAGTCCCTTCCACACAGCCCCCGCTACCCGTGTAGCCGCTTCCCGTGTGTAGTGGACTCCTGACCTATTAAGCGGCACCCGGAAACCCACCACCCGATGGCGCAAGTCAAGGAATCTGCAGCCTACACAGTCACAGAACCGCCTGACCCTCTGATTCAGACCCTCCACTCAGCTCTGCACCAAAGGGCCACAGTCGGTTCTATCGACGATGCTGCAGATGGTGAGCTCCACCTTAATCTCGCAAGCAAGACTGGCAGTCTTCACAATTTCCTCTAGCCGGCCGAAACCAGAGAAAATGTCCTCCGATCCAAAGCGACACACGTCATTGGTACTGACATGAACCACCACCTGCATTTGGCTGCACCCTTACTCTTCATGGCATCCGGAAGCAGCCTTTCCACATCCGGAATGATTCCTCCTGGGTATGCACACAGACCACACTGGCTTCCTACCCCTCCTTGGCAGCTATATTCCTAAGGGACCCCATTAAAGGTCTAACGTTGGAGCTCCCAGCTACCAGCAAACCAACCCTCTGTGAACATCCAGATCTTGCGGGCCAAGAAGCTTCCTCTGTAACAGGGTGAATGACTGCATCCAGCTCATAGACATCATCAGCCGCAGATAACGCCCGAAATCTGTTCGTGAACCGAACCGGGGAGGCCCTACGATCGGCTCCTCAGAAAGTTTTTCGCTGCCTTCCAGACTCTGGAATGATCTCCCACTCGACCATGGTTGAGGGGTCAACCTTAGTGCAGGATATACCCTTGGCGACCACAGCAGTGGACCGAACGGGGGACACGTGGGACGTGCTCGGCGTCTCTCGCATTCCCGCGTTCGACCCTCCACAGTGATGCCCCTTGGCAGCAGCCTCAAGCTGTTTGACAGGACCCAACACAGCCTGGAGCTGTGAGCGAAGGGTCGCCAACAAGCCTTGCATCTGCACACACCAATCACGGTTCCTATCCATTCCTGCAGTCACCCCCTTTTGAAGCTCATAACAATATACAGCGAACTAAAGGTGTACCCGCCTTCTTGGCAGAAGGAATGCGAGGTGCTCTGTCACTGATGGTCTACGAGTATCCGACACTGAGCTATACTAATCAAAATAAACAAAAGCCTGTACCGTATGAGGGACGATAGCAACGGCAGTACGGTACGCTACACTATTATTAAAATAAAAGCGTGTGCCTAATAAGCACTTGAACATGCAAGAAATTACAAAAATAATCTAATAGCTACACAGATATATGTAAATAAATAAGTCGCTGCTGCTGGAAGCTCGTAAAAGTATGCAACAAACGAACAGTGTACTCGACTTCTTAGCAGCAGGAACATGAAGTGCTCTGTCACTGACGGTCAATGTGACACTTTAGATGCTTATAGCCGTCTGATGCTTATAGCTGTCTATTAGTCAACCTTTCGTTAAACTTTTTTTGTTCCATGACGTTTCCCTCGCATCAATAATATACTGTTCAAATTAGGCGTCATTCTGAGCAGTGTTCTGTTTCTACAGCGTTTTGAAACTGGTACTTTAACTATGGGAACCCCGTATACATTTATATGCCATATATACCGGGTGATCAGAAAGCCAGTAGAAGTTTTAAAACTGAATAAATCATGGGATAATGTAGACAGAGAGGTACAAATGGACACACATGCATGGAATGACATGGGGTTTTAGTAGAACCAAAAAAATACAAAAGTTCAAACAATGTCCGACATATGGCGCTTCATCTGATCAGAATAGCAATAATTAGCATAGCAATGTAAGACAAATCAAAGATGATGTTCTTTACAGGAAATGCTCAATATGTCCACCATCATTCCTCAACAATAGCTGTACTCAAGGAATAATGTTGTGAACAGCACTGTAAAGCATGTCCGGAGTTATGGTAAGGCATTGGCGTCGGATGTTGTCTTTCAGCATCCCCAGAGATGTCGGCCGATCCCGATATACTTGCGACTTCAGATAACCCTAAAGCCAATAATCGCACGGACTGAGGTCTGGGGACCTGGGAGGCCAAGCATGACGAAAGTGGCGGCTGAGCACACGATCATCACCAAACGACGCACGCAAGAGATCTTTCACGCATCTAGCAGTATGGGGTGGAGCGCCATCCTGCATAAACATCGCACGTTCCAGCAGGTGTTTATCAGCCAGGCTGGGGATGATGTGATTCTGTAACATATCGGCCTACCTCTCACCCGTCGCGGTAGCAGTTGCGTTTTGCTGTCCAGCGCCATCCGTCTGACATTTTGTCAACTTTGATTTTTTTGGTTCTAATAAAACCCCATGTCATTCCAAGCATGTGTGCCAATTTTTACCTCTCTATCTACATTATCCCGTGGTTTATTATGTTTTCAAATTTATACTTACTTTTTGATGACCCGGTATATTTGCAAAAAAAAAAAAAAATGTATCCTGCGTCCATCTGAATGAAGCCCATGTCCGTCCAAACGTTTGTTACAATATCATGTAAAAATTTGAAATGAATCAGTGAAGAATTTTCGAGATTTTTGGCAATAATGTTAAACGTTATTGCCTTTAAATGGTTACTAACACAACGACGAAAGAACTGCGCGAATCGAACTAATACAACACTCGAACAGACAAAAATGCCGTTAAGTTTTGCCGACACCTCACGCACAAAATAACAACATCCTTCCTGACGCCGAATCGACGCATGGATAAATTCACTGCGATTTTCAAGACTCTCACAAACAGTTTCGTAACTCAGCCCATGACTGCCTTTCCTAACAAATAAGGAAACTGTGCAAGGGTAGTCGACATCGTTCTGCTCGAAAACAAGTGATAACTGCGTGCGCGGCTATTACGCGGGATCTGCTTATCGGATCCGTGAACGCATATCCCTCACCGCAGTTTAACGCTGGATTGTCGAGACAATGGCAAGTAATGCTTGTCTGGCACTGCTGGGTGTTTTGAGTACTTCATCATGACAGAGCAGAAACAATCCTATTGCTCTTCATGTGTCAGTATTTATTTATCTGCTGTCATTATACAGCGCTATTTCGCAAAAAATTGTTTCTGAAATCTCTGTTTCATAAAACATGTCACGAGAAGCTATATACAGAGAGGTCCAAAAAATTGTATCCACTGTTTAAAAGTCCATAACTGGCAAACTAACTGACGGAGTTGTCTCATCTTTGGTAGTGTAATACACTTCTGGCTATTAAAATTGCTACACCACGAAGACGACGTGCTACAGACGCGAAATTTAACCGACACGAAGAAGATGCTGTGATATACAAATGATTAGCTTTTCAGAGCATTCACACAAGGTTGGCGAGGTGGCGACACCTACAGCGTGCTGACATGATGAGAGTTTCCATTCGATTTCTCATACACAAACAGCAGTTGACTGTCGTTGCCTGGTGAAACGTTTTTGTGATGCCTCGTGTAAGGAGGAGAAATACGTACCATCACGGTTCTGACTTTGAAAAAGGTCAGATTGTAGCCTATCGCGATTGCGGTTTATCGTATCGCGACATTGCTGCTCGCTTTGGTCGAGATCCAATGACTGTTAGCAGAATATGGAATCGGTGGGTTCAGGAGGGTAATACGGAACGCCGTGCTGGATTCCAACGGCCTCGTATCACTAGCAGTCGAGATGACAGGCATCTTATCCGCATGGCTGTAACGGATCGTGCAGTCACGTCTCGATCCCTCAGTCAACAGATGAGGACGTTTGCAAGGCAACAACCATATGCACGAACAGTTCGACGACGTTTGCACCAACATGGACTATCAGCTCTGAGACCATGGCTGCGGTTACCCTTGACGCTACATCACAGTCAGGAACGCCTGCGATGGTGTACTCAACGACGAACCTGGGTGCACGAATGGCAAAACGTCGTTTTTTCGTATGAATCAAGGTTCTGTTTACAGCATCGTGATGGCCGCATCCGTGTTTGGCGACATCGCGGTGAACGCACATTGGGAGCGTGTATTCGTCATCGCCATACTGGCGTATCACCCGCCGTGATGGTATGGGGTGCCATTGGTTACACGTCTCGGTCACCTCTTGTTCGCACTGACGGCAATTTGAACAGTGGACGTTATATTTCAGATGTGTTACGATCCGTGTCTCTACCTTTCATTCGATCCCTGCGAAACCCTACATTTCGGCAGGATAATGCACGACCGCAAGTTGCAGGTCCTGTACGGGGCTTTCTGGATAGGGAAAATGTTCGACTGCTGCCCTGGGCAGCACATTCTCCAGATATCTCACCAACTGAAAACGTCTGGTCAATGGTGGCCGAGCAACTGTCTCGTCACAATACGCCAGTCACTACCCTTGATAAATTGTGGTATCGCGTTGAATGAAGCTACATTTGCAGCTGTACCTGTACACACCATCCATACTCTGTTTGACTCAATGCCCAGGTGTATCAAGGCCGTTATTACGGCCAGAGATGGTTGTTCTGGGTACTGATTTCTAAGGATCTATGCGCCCAAATTGGGTGAAAATGTAATGACATGTCAGTTCTAGTATAATAGATTTGTCCAGTGAATACCCGTTTATCATCTGCATTTCTTCTTGGTGTAGCAATTTTAATGGCCAGTAGTGTAGTTTGTAGTTCCGGCAATCGCCACACAAGCGTTGTATTGCGTTGATTTGTTTTGTCGGATGACAGTCGCCAGATAGTCAGTGTTTTGTTCTTAGTTGCACCTAGTTATTCGAGTAAACATGGCTGACGCAAGGCTTACATTCGATGAAAGGAAGTCAGTTATGAAGTGGTATTTTAAGTACGATAACGTTAATGACGTTCAACGACAACAGCGAAATGAGTATCAAACAGAGCCACCGACACGTTTGACGATTCGTCGCATTCGAGACAAATTTGAAGTCGAAGGCTGTGTTAAAGATGTACACAAACAACGATCTGGACGACCTGTAACAATAACAAGTCCAGCTAACTCCCGTCTTGTGTTACAACAATTCACTCGCTCACCACAGAAGTCTGTGAGACAGTGTGCCCGTAAAACTGGAGTGAGTCGCTCAAGTGTTCGGCGAATTTTGAAGACAGCAAAGTGGAAGTGCTACGTCCAACGATTGTTGCACGCAATGAACGAGGACGACCCAGATCGTAGAATGGAGTACTGCGAGTGGTTCACTAACATGGTGCGCAACGATGAAGAGTTTGCAGAGATGATTGTGTGGTCTGATGAGGCACAGTTCAAACTCAACGGTACAGTAAATCGCCGCAGTTGCATCTACTGGGCCGCTGAAAATCCGAACGGCCATGTAGACAAAGCCGTGAACTTGCCACGACTAAATGTGTGGTGTGGGTTGTCTTACCGGGGCTTAATTGGGCTATTCTTCTTTGAAGGCACAGTTACCGGTGAGGTGTACCTTCAGAAGCTTCAGACATCAACTTTACATGCCATCCGAGACTTGTATGGAGACGGAAGATGGTGCCCCAGTCCACTACCAAAATCGTGTTAGTGCGTATCTCGACAATCTACCAGGAAGGTGGATAGGCCGTTAGAGGTGCTGTGGAGTATCCACCACGTTTCCCAGACCTAACTCCTGTGGACTTTTACCTGTGGGGAACACTAAAGGACGTCGCGTATCGACAAAAGCCACGCACATTGGATGAACGTCGAGAATCCATCGCACACTCATGTGCGAATATCCAACTGAACACGTTGCAGTCAGTAGTTAGTGCTGCAGTTCGACGGCATCGTTTGTGTACGGATGATAGATGTGACCATTTCGAATACCTACAGTTATATCTTTAAGTTGAACTTTAAGCTACACTTTCACCAAGAATGAGACAACTCCGTCGATTAGTTGCAAGTTATAGACTTTTAAACAGTGGATACATTTTTTTGGACACCTCTGTGTAATTGTTGATTGTGGTAGTACATAAGTTTGCCTCTTGAATGGTCTTTAGTGGAGAAAAGTTGTAGGTTTATTTAGTTCACGTCTCTAGACTAATCGATAAATAGATGAATCGTTGTAAACATAAACTACGAAAAGCTAAAACTGATGCTTCATGTGACTGACTTATATATTTATTTCGTAGCAGGAGCACGAATTATTCGACTAAGCGAGATCTATGCCCAGCTTTAGTGAGAATTAACTTGTTCACGTAACTAGATATGGCCACGATGCATCCTTACAGAATCCAAGAAGAAGTTACAAACGCGTCACAGCCAGTCGGACAAATTTGTTTTAATACTCTTTTTTTTATAAATAATCATAGCACAGAACTGTACCCAATTTTCTGTGGGTGCTATTTGAAGCACAATTAGTTGTCTTCTGGTTTAGCAATAGAATTTCATAAAACCAAAGTTTGTTTTCTACCCTTATGCAATTTACAGGCACTGCTGCCAACATAAAATAGTCAGTGGTTAGAATCTTATGCCAAATTCCATATTGTGAAAATCTGTTCGTGGCATACATAGCTTTTAAAGAAGTTTAGTAATGTATGCAGGGTGTTTCAAAAATACTTTTACAAAATTTGGGGCGGGTTCCTGACATCAAAACAAGAAAAAGAAATGTCCAGTAAAAATGTGTATCTTCAGAGCTATGGGCATTGTTCAGTACAAGAGACGTGTATCACTGTAGCGAAGATAAAACAAATGCTCATAGCTCTTAACTTACGTATTTTGGAACCCATGTTTACTGGACTTTTTTTCTTATTTTGATGCATACTACCTACTCGTAAAACATAGAAAACAAAGAGCTTGCAGTAGAAGAGATGTATTTCACAGTATAGAAGATGAAAAAGGGCTCAAAGCTCTTAAGGCATGCGTTTTAGAGCCCATGTTTGCTGGACCATTTTTCCCTTCTTTTGGTATAAAGGGCCTGTGCACAAAGTTTGAAAAAGTATTTTTATTTTTTCTCGTGCTTCTGGCCGCGTCAAGTGATTTAAAATCCAAGAGCTGCGAAACCATGCATTCGTAATCCTTGTTTAATGCACTGTATATATGTGACTTCGCCACAAGATGGGTAGTGTGACACTTCCAGAAACGTCGCGAGATATCAACGCTACCACCCGGCTGGAGACCCGAGAAACCTTCATCAACGCACTGTATATAGTTTTCAAGAAATAATCAGACATGAAACGATAACTACCCATAATTAATTATTATTACCAATTTAGTTCAAGAAAGAAAAAAGAATTCTCTCACTCTTCAGAGAAGAACTACTATTTTGAAAGTTGAGTCTTGCTCACCACATGAACCTTCTCTAATGTCTTTAGGGCAGCTGATCACTTTGTTATTTGACAAAAGTAGTTACTCATTTAAGCACACCTACGAAATAACAAATTAATTGCCGTCGTGATCAAAAATGAACTATAAACTTCAGTCATTAGCATGATACGGGCTACATTTTACTCTCCAGCAGATAAAAAACAAATATCATCTACTTACAGTTACATGACGCGCATCAAAAACGTTAATCAGCGTAATTATAGTAATGATAATGTCATAATTAATATTTGAAAAATGCAGTTTACAAGACAAAGCATCTTATTTAAAGTTGTGAGCTCTACTACAGATAGATCAAAACATTTTACGAGATACACATTACCCTCTAGTATCGTTTACAATATAAGAAAAATAAATAGGAAGATAATGTAATCTCTTCTAATTACAGTGCTCAGTGTTATTACAGATATGGAGGCGTTCGTATCTAAACCAAAATTAACAGGCATGACATTTTTATATTATTTATTTTTAGATAACATATTCGTACTTTTAGTGGTGCTGTGTAATATCCTTGTTGTATCGCAACTGCATCAGACGCTAAAAACATTGTAAATACCGGGTGGTTTTAATTAAGTTGACGGTGTGCCGAGCGATGCAGTGCGGGCTGTATGCGTCACAGGACGCTCAAACATCGTAAGTATGTTCAGTAATCGGTGAACTCACGGCGCAGGCTAGAAAAAAACAGTAATTCCGCTTTTTAGCACCTGAATAAAATGCATAAAAAATATGGTGCATAAGCACCAAAATTTGTTCTAATGTTGGTGAATCTTATGGGATTTAACTGCTAAGGTCATCAGTCCCTAAGCTTACACACTAGTTATCCTAAATTATCCTAAGGACAAACACAAACACCCATGCCCGAGGGAGGACTCGAACCTCCGCCGGGACCAACCTCTCAGTCCATGACTGCAGCGCCCCAGACCGCTCGGCTAATCCCGCGCGGCGCATAAGCACCAGGTTATGGTATTAGTGCAGGAAAATGGCAGGAAACTCACGCTGCGGTGAGGTACGCATAGCTGATTGTCGCTGTTGCCACTTGTGATGACCGGACGCGGAAGGGGACGCAAAGCTGCTGCCTTGGCGGAGTTGCTGCTCACGTTAGCAGGGACACCCGGCAAGAAGAAGACGAAGACTGCAGCGCAGTGCTTTCGCTGCCAAAAGCTTGGCCACGTCGCCAAGCAGTGCAGTGGAGCAGTTGCGTGCTTGAAGTGTGCGCAAGCACACGACACACGCGACTGCAAAAAGTAGAAGGACGCCCCCTGTACCTGCGCCAATTGCGGCGGCGCGCATGCGGCCAATGCACGTTCCTGCGGCTACAGAAGAAATTGGCGCGGGCCGGGGAAGATGACGCAGAAGCAAGTGACCACCACACACGAAGAGGTGGTCACTTGCACTGAAGACGTAGTCACCAGGCGCCTTAACGACGCCGTACAAGAAGCGATGTCCGCCTTCAAATCTGCCATGGCGGAAGAGAGGGCGGCCATGCTGGCGGAACTGGGCGAGGCTCGACGTCAGATTGCTGTGCTGACGCACGAGCTTCGCTCAGCCAAAGAAGTTCCCGCCACAACTGAAGACACCGCCACCCAGACGACTCCTTCACGTGAGAGGGAGTTCGCGACGGTGGCCACGCAGACCGACGAGCCTGCCGAAGGGGAGGCGACACAGCACAAGGAGGTCACCGAAGTAGCAGCGCAAGAAGAAGAGCGGGAAGAAGATCCATTCCTCCCGCTCCCGGATATGTACAGCGCAAGCGCTGTAACAAAGAAGATCGCTCGGTCGCTTCGCGATGGCACATACCCCCACCATGACAACCCTTATCCCTTCGTTCCGCCCAACCATCCTAAACCTCCACTCCCACATCGCCCACTTGGGTATCCAGAAGGCCTTATAGGTCTTACTAGGGAGGAATTCAACCTGATTGACTCCTACCCTATATTCACACAGCTGCAAATGCGCTGCATCGTCATCTCTCTGGTCAACGAAGAGTATGATAAACAGGGAGTCCGTATGCACGGGATCCCAACCGAGGCAGAGCTCTCTGCAACCAGCAAGAAGAAGAAGAAAAGTCGTCATATCGACAAGACCAAGAAATAGTCCACCGGCCCTCCTAGCCAGTCCAGACCCAATCCGACAAGTATAGACAGAAAATCCTACAATATTCCCAGGGGAGTAAAGGCCAACAGGCCACAAACTCCCACCCGAACCTCCTCACAGTGAGGAAGTCATATTAGGAGAAGCAGCAAACTCAAAAACATGTTGACGGTGGTTGTGGCACGTTTGTTGGGATATGGTAGCAAGATACAAAATACACTACTGGCCATTAAAATTACTACACCAAGAAGAAATGCAGATGATAAACGGGTATTCATTGGACAAATCTATTATACTAGAACTGACATGTGATTACATATTCACCCAATTTGGGTGCATAGATACAGAGAAATCAGTACCCAGAACAACCACCTCTGGCCATAATAACAGCCTTGGTACGCCTGGGCATTGAGTCAAACAGAGCTTTAATGGCGTGTACAGGTACAGCTGCCCGTGCAGCTTCAACACGATACCACAGTTTATCAACAGTATTGACTGGGGTATTGTGACGAGCCAGTATCTCGGCCACCATTGACCAGACGTTTTCAGTTGGTGAGAGATTTGGAGAATGTGCTGCCCAGGGCAGCAGTCGAACATTTTCCGTAGCCAGAAAGGCGCGTACAGGACCTGCAACATACGGTCGTGCACTATCCTGATGAAATGTAGGGTTTCGCAGGGATCAAATGAAGGGTAGAGCCACGGTTCGTAACACATTTGAAATGTAACGTCCACTGTTCAAAGTGCCGTCAATGCGAACAAGATGTGAGTGAGACGTGTAACCAATGGCACCCCATACAGTCACGCCGGGTGATACGCCAGTATGGCGATGACGAATACACGCTCTCAATGTGCGTTCACCGCGATGTCGCCAAACACGGATGCGGCCATCACGATGCTGTAAACAGAACCTGGATTCATACGAAAAAACGACGTTTTGCCATTCGTGCACCCAGGTTCGTCGTTGAGTACACCATCGCAGGCGTTCCTGACTGTGATGCAGCGTCAAGGGTAACCGCAGCCATGGTCTCAGAGCTGATAGTCCATGTTGGTGCAAACGTCGTCGAACTGTTCGTGCATATGGTTGTTGCCTTGCAAACGTCCTCATCTGTTGACTGAGGGATCGAGACGTGACTGCACGATCCGTTACAGCCATGCGGATAAGATGCCTGTCATCTCGACTGCTAGTGATACGAGGCCGTTGGAATCCAGCACGGCGTTCCGTATTACCCTCCTGAACCCACCGATTCCATATTCTGCTAACAGTGATTGGATCTCGACCAACGCGAGCAGCAATGTCGCGATAAGATAAACCGCAATCGCGATAGGCAACAATTCGACCTTTATCAAAGTCGGAAACGTGATGGTACGCATTTCTCCTCCTTACACGAGGCATCACAACGTTTCACCAGGCAACGCCGGTCAACTGCTGTTTGTGTACGAGAAATCGGTTGGAAACTTTCCTCATGTCACCGCGTTGTAGATGTCGCCACCGGCGTCAATCTTGCGTGAATGCTCTGAAAGGCTAATCATTTGCATATCACAGCATATTCTTCCTGTCGGTTAAATTTCGCGCCTGTAGCACGTCATCTGCGTGGTGTAGCAATTTTAATGGCCAGTAGTGTATGTTCAATATGAACGAAATTTTCACTCTGCAGCGGACTGCGCACTGACATGAAACTTTCTGGCACATCAAAACTAAATGCCGGACGGACACTCGACCTCGGGACCTTTGCCTTTCGCTGGAAAGTGTTCTACCCACTAAAGTACCCAAGCACGACTCAAGACCTCTCCTGACAGCTTTACTTATGCCAGTACCTCGTCGCCTGCCTTCCAAACTTCACAAAAGCCCTCCTGCGAATTTTGCAGAACTAACACTCCTGGAAGAAAAGATATTGCGGAGACATGGCTTAACCACAGACTGGTGGATGTTCGCAAGAATGAAATTTTCGCTCTGTAGCGAAGTGTGCACTGATATGAAACTTCCTGATAAAGTACTTGCCCCCAAAACGCAAAGGTTCCGAATTAGAGTCTTGTGTTCCATATGACCTCCTGTCTCAGTAAAATGTTGTATCCCTGAAACGGCAGGTCGATAATTGCTTCCAGCATATCCAGTGTAATCAGACTGGTATGTAGTTGTACGCTATCCTTCAAATGAAGAAAAGTCCAGATACATCCCTGACAGACGTGATTTTTCATACTGTCCTAGCAGAAGAAGTCACATGGATTTATGTGGAGGGATCTGGAAGCCACGCATGTCGAAATTGCCTACAGAAGATGCAGTCATTACCAAATGTTTCTCAAAGCAAATTGTTCGTATGACAAGCGACTTGTGACTTCGCCCATCTTGCATGAAAACAGTGGTGTGAGCACACAACTGGGTTCTTGCGAAGCTGGAATCACGTATTGCACAAAGAGGTTCTTATTTCGTGAAGATGTGAGTGTCCATCTAACAGGCCTGTGAGGCCTCATCTCCTCGAAGAAAAATGGACAGAGAGTGAAAGAGCTTGTCAAACCACACCGCACAGTCACATAAGGTGAGTGCAGTAGATGTTCTTGCAGAAGTGGCGCAGTAGAGCCCCACATGCGACAGTTCTGTGCATTCACGGTGTGATGTAGAGTAAGACGTGCCTCGTTTATCCAAAGAATATTCTCCAGTCACATGTTATCCATTTTCACATTGCAAAAGAACGAAGGGCAAAGTCACAGTGTCGTAGCCTGTATGAGAGCTTCATTTGGTGCACATTCCGAATCTTACCTGTGTAAAACGTGCCACAGAATGTCTTGAACTGTTGACCAGACGAGAGACGACCCCCGTGACATAGGTCGAGCACTGGCTGCAGAGCTCGAGGCATGTGCTGCACGGCCGGCTACCGCTACATCAACCTCATCAACAACTGCCAAGGGAATGGGCCTCCTCCCTCTCCCTGCTGCGCCACCTAATTCATCTCTTTCTTCAAATTTTCTGATCAAATTCCTTAGTTCATTTATTGACATGGGGCCTCTTCGCAGCTGTTTCTGTCGGCGCTATTCTCGCAATGCAGTGCTGATATTACTGTCGTTCCAATAAAACAACTTTACCAGCAGTGCACCGTCTTTCTTGTGAAGAGCCATTGCTGTTTGTGTGCAAAACTTCAATCTCCTTAACCTTTTACACCAACAGTCACTTCACGAAAGAAACCAGCACGTCTCACCAAACGACAAACCGCATACTGACTTCAAAGGAGTCAGCCATAGTGCCAGTAGTGTCAGTGGCGTCCTAACCGCCGTCTGCTTCACGTCTGCTGTGCAGCGAGCTACCTTAATTTAAGTATTAACTGTATTTTTCTTACTTGTCACTTCTTCTTCCGTGTGTTTTTGCTTTTAGGAAGCTTTGACGGCCGCGGTGGTCTAGCGGTTCTAGGCGCTCAGTCAGGAACCGCGCGACTGCTACGGTCGCAGTTTCGAATCCTGCCTCGGGCATGGATGTGTGTGATGTCCTTAGGTTAGTTAGGTTTAAGTAGTTCTAAGTTCTAGGGGACTGATGACCTAAGATGTTAAGTCCCATAGTGCTCAGAGCCATTTGAACCATTTTGAAGGAAGCTTTAATTTCGAGTGCTATTAATAGTGTTCTGTAGATTTCGCGTTTGTTTTGAATACCGTCAGAGAGAGTCCCTTTAGTCAGCCATAGTGCCAGTAGTGCTAGTGTTTGTTTTCAATACAGTCCAGAGACAGGTAGTGCTATTTTTCTACAAGAAGTGGCTAGCTATCACAGTTTAGTCAATAATCAGCCGCCTTTAGTGAATTGGCAGACTAGTTAAAAGTTGATTAAGTCTCTTCAGTAAATTGATTTCTTAGGATGGATAGGATGTGTGACTGCTGTGTACGGACGCAGGAGGAGCTGGCCACTCTTGGCGAACAACTGAGCGTGTTGATGGCCGCGGTCAGCCGTCTTCAGGCTGCTGCCTCGGAGTGTAGCGGCAGTGAGGAGTCTGGTGCGTCGCAAGGTACACCCCAGGTGTTACATGCTTTACCCACTGTCCCTGCTGTCGAGACATCGTCGCGGGTACTGGGCGCGGTTGGGCCACTCTCTCCCCAAGGGGAGTGGCAGGTTCAGCTGCGATCGCGGCGCACGAGGCGGAGGGTAAATGTGGAGGCTGTCCGTGTGGCATCGCCCGTTCTGCCTGTGAGTGGACATGTGGCTGCTCCTTCAGCAAGGTCCGAGTAGGCACACTGGGGGAGGGGTTTATTAGTTATTGGGAGCTCCAACGTTAGGCGGGTGATGGAGCCCCTTAGGGAAATAGCGGAAAGGTCGGGGAAGAAGGCCAGTGTTCACTCTGTCTGCTTGCCGGGGAGTCTCATCCGAGATGTGGAGGAGGCCCTACCGGCGGCGATAGAGAGCACTGGGTGCACCCGACTGCAAATTGTTGCTCGTGTCGGCACCAATGACTCCTGCCGTCTGGGTTCAGAGGTCATCCTCAGTTCGTACAGGCGGTTGGTGGAATTGGTGAAGGCGGAAAGCCTCGCTCGCAGGGTGGAATCAGAGCTAACTATTTGTAGTATCGTTCCCAGAACCGATGGCGGTCCTCTGGTTTGAAGCCGAGTGGAAGGCTTAAAACAGAGGCTCAGACGATTCTGCGGAGATCTGGGGTGCAAATTTCTCGACCTCCGCTATCGGGTGGAGAAATATAGGGTCCCCCTGAATAGGTCAGGCTTGCACTACACACCGGAAGCGGCTACAAGGGTAGCGGAGTACGTGTGGAGTGCACATAGGGTTTTTTTAGGTTAGAGAATTCCCTCCCTAGGCCCGACAAGACGCCTCCTGAGACGCGGCAAGATAGGAGTAGGCAAAATGCAACATGGAATAACAATATTAATGTGCTAATAGTAAAATGCAGGAGCGTCTATAGAAAGATCCCAGAACTGCTCTCATTAATAAACGGTCACAACGCCCATATAGTACTAGGGACAGAAAGTTGGCTGAAACCAGACGTAAACAGTAATGAAATTCTAAACTCAGATTGGAATGTATACCGCAGCGACAGGCTGGACAGTGAAGGGGGAGGCGTGTTTATAGCGATAAGAAGTGCAATAGTATCGAAGGAAATTGACGGAGATCCGAAATGTGAAATGATTTGCGTGAAGGTCAAGGTTAAAGCAGGCTCAGACATGGTAATTGGATGTCTATATAGGCCCCCGGGCACAGCAGCTGTTGTGGCTGAGCAGCTGTAGGGTAATTTGGAAAATATTACTAGTAGATTTCCCCACCATGTTATAGTTCTGGGTGAAGATTTTAATTTGCCAGATATAGACTGGGAGACTCAAACGTTTATAACGGGTGGCAGGGACAAAGAATCCAGTGAATTTTTTTAAAGTGCTTTATCTGAAAACTACCTTGAGCAGTTAAACAGAGAACCGACTAGTGGCGATAACATATTACACCTTCTGGTGACAAACAGACCCGAACTATTTGAAACAGTTAATGCAGAACAGGGAATCAGCGATCACAAAGCGGTTACTGCATCGATGATTTCAGCCGTAAATAGAAATATTAAAAAAGATAGGAAGATTTTTATGGTTAACAAAAGTGACAAGAAGCAGATTTCAGAGTACTTGACGGCTCAACACAAAAGTTTTGTCTCAAGTACAGATAGCGTTGAGGATCAGTGGACAAAGTTCAAAACCATCGTACAATATGCGTTAGATGAGTATGTGCCAAGCAAGATCGTAAGAGATGGAAAAGAGCCACCGTGGTACAACAACCGAGTTAGAAAACTGCTGCGGAAGCAAAGGGAACTTCACAGCAAACATAAAGATAGCCAAAGCCTTGCAGACAAACAAAAATTACGCGAAGCGAAATGTAGTGTGAGGAGGGCTATGCGAGAGGCGTTGAATGAATTCCAAAGTAATGTTCTATGTACTGACTTGGCAAAAAATCCTAAGAAATTTTGGTCTTATGTCAAAGCGGTAGGTGGATCAAAACAAAATGTCCAGACACTCTGTGACCAAAATGGTACTGAAACAGAGAATGACAGACTAAAGGCCGAAATACTAAATGTCTTTTTCCAGAGCTGTTTCACAGAGAAAGACTGCACTGTAGTTCCTTCTCTAGATTGTCGCACAGATGACAAAATGGTAGATATCGAAATAGACGACAGAGGGATAGAGAAGCAATTAAAATCGCTCAAAAGAGGAAAGGCCGCTGGATCTGATGCGATACCAGTTCGATTTTACACAGAGTACGCGAAGGAAATTGCCCCCCTTCTTGCAGCGGTGTACCGTAGGTCTCTAGAAGAGCATAGCGTTCCAAAGGATTGGAAAAGGGCACAGGTCATCCCCGTTTCCAAGAAGGGTCGTCGAACAGATGTGCAGAACTATAGACCTATATCTCTAAGGTCGATCAGTTGTTGAATTTTGGAACACATATTATGTTCGAGTATAATGTCTTTTCTGGAGACTAGAAATCTACTCTGTAGGAATCAGCATGGGTTTCGAGAAAGACGGTCGTGCGAAACGCGGCTCGCACTATTCGTCCACGAGATTCAGAGGGCCATAGACGCAGGTTCCCAGGTAGTTGCCGTGTTTCTTGACTTCCGCAATGCGTTCGATACAGTCACCCACAGTCGTTTAATGAACAAAGTAAGAGCATACGGACTATCAGATCAATTGTGTGATTGGATTGAGGAGTTCCTAGATAACAGAACGCAGCATGTCATTCTCAATGGAGAGAAGTCTTCCGAAGTAAGAGTGATTTCAGGTGTGCCGCAGGGGAGTGTCATAGGACCGTTGCTATTCACAATATACATAAATGACCTGGTGGATGACATCGGAAGTTCACTGAGGCTTTTTGCAGATGATGCTGTAGTATATCGAGAGGTTGTAACAATGGAAAATTGTACTGAAATGCAGGAGGATCTGCAGCGAATTGACGCATGGTGCAGGGAATGACAATTGAATCTCAATGTAGACATGTGTAATGTGCTGCGAATACATAGAAAGATAGATCCCTTATCATTTAGCTCCATCTAGCAGGTCAGCAACTGGAAGCAGTTAATTCCATAAATTATCTGGGAGGACGCATTAGGAGTGATTTAAAATGGAATGATCATATAAAGTTAATCGTTGGTAAAGCAGATGCCAGACTGAGATTCATTGGAAGAATCCTAAGGAAATGCAATCCGAAAACAAAGGAAGTAGGTAACAGTACGCTTGTTCGCCCACTGCTTGAATACTGCTCAGCAGTGTGGGATTCGTACCAGATAGGGTTGATAGAAGAGATAGAGAAGATCCAACGGAGAGCAGCGCGCTTCGTTACAGGACCATTTAGTAATCGCGAAAGCGTTACGGAGATGACAGATAAACTCCAGTGGAAGACTCTGCAGGAGAGACGCTCAGTAGCTCGGTACGGGCTTTTGTCAAAGTTTCGAGAACATACCTTCACCGAAGAGTCAAGCAATATATTGCTCCCTCCTACGTATATCTCGCGAAGAGACCATGAGGATAAAATCAGAGAGATTAGAGCCCACGCAGAAGCATGCCGACAATCCTTCTTTCCACGAACAATACGAGACTGGAATAGAAGCGAGAACCGATAGAGGTACTCAGGATACCCTCCGCCACACACCGTCAGGTGGTTTGCGGAGTATGGATGTAGATGTAGATGTAGATGTAGATATAGAAAGCAGGTAACGTTTCACACTCTGACTAATTACAGTGTCATATTTTCACCTGACGGAACTTTTATTTTTACTAGTGTACTCCACGAGCGCGTCGATTAACGAGCATACCTACGATGTTTTATTGTCTTGCGATGTAAACAGCCCGCATGGCAACACACAGAACACCATCAGTTTAGTTATAACCACCCCGTATTCCGGTTATTGTGTGCTAGACGTCAGACTGTTTAATACTTGTCCATCAACAAATGAATACAGGCAAAGGAGAGACAAATATGCTAGTATCGTCTCGCTATCTTAAATACGGTGCAGTGTAAAATAATAGCAACATTATTAAATAAAGTAATAAAGGCACTGATTCGTTATCCCCAAACGTATTCGTCAACCTGAGAAAAAAAGAAATAATAATAATAATAATAATAATAATAATGTAATGAACACAAGCACACACAAACACACAAACACGCACACACACACACACACACACACACACACACACACACACACACACACACACACACACACATACGGTGCTTTTAGTCGAATAAAATGTAATCGACACATTGTCGTTAAATTGCTATGCAACGTTTGCTAGAACAGTCTATCGCAACGTGGTTCACTACAATACGACCACGCTCCAATTCAAAGTACTCCATCTCCTTACCTGAGCGGATAGGGTCAAAGTGGAAATGGTAAATAGATCATTTTTGTTATAGATTTGTTTATCCTCAGGAAAGTGAGGGAGAAAAGTTACACATAAAAAAAGATATCACCGTCGAGGCTTTATGCCACATAAGACCTGGGTTCGATTCCCAGTTGTGGGACAAAAAGAAAGGGCCAGCGCGGCTGACTGCCATGACTGGCTGAGTATTATTGAAATGTCAAGAAACCCAACAACGACTGGATGAGCGATGTACTGACCACATGTCCCTCCACACCGCTTCGAATGACGTCAATGGCAAAGGATGACACGGTAGTCGGTCGCATCGGACAGACCCGTCTGTGACCAGAACTCGGAGCTTTGTCTACATTATTTGCACTATCAATAAATGTTGTCACAGTGATAACGTTCCAGCAGATTGCCGAACAGAGATGTTGGTTAATGTTTCATTGACGTGTGACGCAGGGCATTGGTGTAAAGACGTTATAAGGTCCTAGCTCCTCCACCAAATTATAACATTTCAGCTCCTCAACACCAAATTAAAACGTTCCACTTCAATTTGTTTGCACTTATAGCGATCCCAGCTTCCGCAACCAAATTAAAACGTTGCAGTAGGAGGTGTCTGCTTCGTGCAAAAGGTCTTGAGTTCATATTGACGACAACAAGTAATTCTTCATTACAGACGTTTATTTACAAACAGAACTGACAGACTTCACAGACTCAACAACTGACTCTCCAAGCTAACCGCACTGCATATCCGAACTGGCAACTGACAACTCCTAGGTGTATTAATATCTTTCCAAACAATGAGAGTCTTTGACAATGTTTTGTTTACAATACGATAGCAATTTATGACTTAAAACTAAATTAGACATTACAGAATTTTAGTACAGATTAAAGTAAGTAAAAGGATCACTACATATAAATTCTTACAAGCATAATTTCCAAATAGATTTTATAACATTTTTCTACCAGCTTCTGGATAACCTTCACCAGATTTGTACCGATGTTTCCAGAAATATCTTGACATTTGATTCTGGATATTTCTTGAGTGATTTAGAACAACTATTTATATGTAAAATGATTTAAATCGTGTTTCAAAACGTAAATAAATCTTTTTAGCAATATTTCTTGATACAAATCGTCTTTCGAAATTAGGTTATGAAACAGTTTTCACAAGTTTTCGTATTTTTGCGATCATAATGTAGAATTTCTCCATAGAAAGTTCCAGAAGTGTGCATTAAACGTTCATTTACAGACTTTCTCTTTAGCTGGTGAGTTTTTAAAAGTATCTTGTCCATATTATACGAAATAATTTAGCTCAAAACTGATAATTTAGACAATTAATCAGAGCTACAGCAAACAGTGAGTCTTTCTTTTACAAAATGAAATATAATTACAAAATTGAATGAAAATAGGTTATTAACACTAATATATATTTACATTAATTCTATTTTTGTTCTTTCTGTGCAAAATGTTTTAATATTGACACAGTACAATATTTAAACATCACCAAAGTTTCCCTTTACATTTTGAATATCTGTATCGACATCCCCTTAAAGTCTACAGTATCGAATACTTCAATATGTCCTGTAATGTTACAACGTGTACCGTGTGATAGTGTTCCACTTGTAAGAACACCGAAGTGAACGCTATCACTACATCCTCTCTTTGATTTTTGAACTTTTCCCGGCGTAATAGATAGGGTGAGTCAGGGAGACAGATACTTGCTTTGGGCGGAGGGCGGGGTGGCAGTATTCGTGATTCTGGAAAAAAAAATTCATATGGACGTACATCCTGTTCTGAAACGTTTCCGAGATAGAGTACATGTAATGTACATTGTTATTTATTATCAGTATTATTCAGTACATTGTTGTTATTTACAACGTGCTACCGTAGTGTAGAGGAATTCGAGACGACCAATTTGATGTCGGACACTTGTGGTTCACCAGGTCGGGAAACAACCTCAAATTGGCCTACAAAAACTATCTAACCTGCAGGAAATGCGAGTCGGGCGAGATTTTCAGTGTTACGTCGCTCTCTTCGCACAAAGTATTAGCCATAGACAAAAAATGAATAGGACTGATTTTAGCTAATTTAACGTTGTTTAATTTTGTTCTGCGTCATGTTTTCGTCAGAGCCTGCAGTTTCGCCAGAAGCTGCAGTTTTTTAGTTACTAAAAAAAAAAGCAACAAACAAACAAGCTACAAGACTGACAGTAAAGGTGTTCTACCCCGGAAAAAATTCGGATTACAGCATATGTCCATATGAAGTTTTTTGTTCAGTACCACCGATCCTATCACCCCTGAAAGCATGTAATCTTCCTCCAAACTCGCATTCCATGCGATTTCGTCATTGCAGCCGGATGACATCAACATTTTGCCACGATATTTCGGCTGACAACCATCGGTCATCATCAGGTGAATATTTTACACTGAGAAACTATTATAAAATAATCCGGGAATGTGATGTAATGTCTCAATCAACACGTCTAATTCGTGAAACACTTCCAGACACATTATCTCAAGTTAAATTTATGGGACGAATTCAGTCCTTCGAAATAGACACAGGTGTAGGCCAGGTAATGGAATATCTTCAATTATATCCGCGTACTAGAAAAAAAAAACAGTATGAATTTGTAATAAAAATCTGCATGAATATAAGATTTCATCAAAAGTATTGGGAAGAGGAAATATGAAACTCAAATAAACTACCTCCCATTTGCAGATGACTTTGCTATACTTTCTGAAAATGAGGTATATGCTATAGCCGAGATAAAATCTTAGAACAAAAATATCAGTTCTACTGACATAAGAATTTCTCCAAAACAAATTAACGAACATTAAAAAACGTAAAAAGATTCAGATAACAGATATTCGCCAAATAGAGATGACTAAAAAAATTTAAACCTTACGGCAAGATAATCCGAGCAAATGGTTTGGAAAAATCTGCTACAGAACAAAGGATACATAAAATGGGTAGGTCTTACCTAAAGACCTTTACAATAACAAATGCCACTCTACAATGCAAAACTAATACAGTAATGAAGCTAGAATGTCTATATGCAAGCAATGCCTAGCATTAAATTATAATTTAGATAAATTATAAATACTAAGTAGGTGATTCATTAGGAAAGTATTGGATCCACGGAAAACTATGAAATACAGAGAGCTAGAATTTTTTCTTCATTGTTCACTTTATCCCCCTCGCTGCAATTGGAGGTGGGGTGCGCTGTCAGTGGTGCAATACCCGCTCTGCAGCCAAGAGCATTTTTTAAAATATAAAAAGGATTAGTTAAAGAACATGAGATGCGATTTACACTTTACAATGAAAAAATCGAAACGAACATATAAAAAACGAAAGTATACATTTTAAAAACACGTTGCAGAATGGTGAAAATCTTCTATGAAGAAGCATTGAAGCACTGAACTTTCACTTAAAATTTGAAGGACCTGCACTAGGAGGCTGACGGGTGGGGAAATCTATGGTAGGTATTGAGGTGGATAGTGGGAAGACAGTAGGTGGAATATATAGAGGGTCGGGAGGGGTTTGGTGTGTGGGTAAAGTAGTGGTAAGAAGAGAAAAGGGCTGGGGATGGAAAGGGGTAGGGAGAGAGGATCCCTGATGTGGAGTGGGATATGCGGGGAAGAGCTAAAGCTGGTAGAAGGGATAAATGTCGGCGTGGATCTCATTCTCTGGGAGAGAGCGGAAGTCAGAAAATATCAGCTCTATGTAGAGCCATGTGGGCTGTATTTCGTGCATTGACGGAAACGTAATGTGGTTTTAATTCGCCATAGTCACACAAATTATCCTCATCATTAAGTGCTCTTTGGTTATCACCAGTCGCGAGCTGAAACTGTTTGTAGATCTCCATGTCTTGCATAGTTTCTCCGCGCTCTCTAGTAGCTCATTTTTATTCCTTTGCTGTTTTGGGTGTGGTGGTGTTTTCACTGGTAGTCATTAGAACTCTCTAGATTTGAGTCGCTGTTCTACTTTTGGTGTTTACTATAGTGTGGAACTGTCCCCATCGGTATACGTCCGTGAAGTGGTGCGTATTTCGAGCAACAGTTCACCTGGGTGACGGCGTATCTGGACACGACCGTATCTGGACACGACCATCGATTTGATTAATAAGAAACGCGGTTCATCCGACTAGCCGACACGTTTCCATTGATCCCCGGTCCAGTCTCGATGAACCTGTGTCAACGGCACTCGCAAGTGTAGTTTTCGTGAGGTCGATATTGGAACACCTAGGGGTCATCGGCTGCGGAACCTCATATTCAACGATATGCACTGTTTGGAGTGCTTCGAAACACTTTCACGTGCACCAGCATTGAATCTCTTAGGTCAGACCATGCGCCGATCGCCTTTTCAAATTTACGGAACAATCAAGCCTCCGACCTCCACAATTTGTAATGAGGCATGGACGTCCAACACGTTGTTCCCTACTTTTTGTTTAATCTTCCTTCAATCATTTTCCATAGATGCTCGCGACGGTAGCACACCAACGGCAGACCTTCTTCACAGTAACAGAGATGCTCGTTCTCGGATGCAGGGCCATAGAAACCTGCGCTTTGTCAAAGTTATTACGTCAGTACATTGCCCCCATTTACGGCTCGCATCCTCGCTAGAACGATCACCCCATTCTTCTGTGCCCTACGTATGTATGGCCGTGAGGTTCTAGGCGCCACAGTCTGGAGCCGAGCTACCGCTACGGTCTCAGGTTCGAGCCTGCCTCGGGCATGGATATGTGTGATGTCCTTAGGTTAGTTAGGTTTCATTAGTTCCAAGTTCTCGGCGATTGATGACCTCAGAAGTTAAGTCGCATAGTGCTCAGAGCGATTTGAGCCTACTTATGTATCGGGTGGTTATAATTCAAATACAGCTACTTACTGAGGCTCAGTGTAGGCTGTAGCTGTCGTATGGCAGCGAAACTTGGTAGATATGCTAATGCATTAATGTGAAACCGATTTGAACTGGAAAAAAATTAGTCACCAGGTGCGAATCTGGTGCTGTACAGTATCTCATCGACATCCCTGGTGCTCATATCGAATAAACTGTGTAAGCGATGGTTAATATTAAAATCAACATGAAGTCTATCTCACTTTTTTGACCTTTTCTGCCCACGTCCCGTCCCTAATCCATTACGCATGAGAACATTTCTGTACGTCCTTCTTGCATTCATAGCGCCAGATTTGCACCTAGTGTGGCTAAATGATATGAACCTGTGAAAGTGGCTTTGGAGTGTATCAGCCTGCAACCGGATACGCTACAGAAACAAACGTTAATGGCTCTCCCAGTGTTTGGACACCTCTGTTGACCACTGGTGAGCAACTTACTGAACAGTGGTTTGCCTGTTTTGGACGCACTTGAGATACTGGCAAGGAGTTTATATCTAAGTGAATGCCTGTGTTCTTCGACATGGCCACAGCAGTATAATACAGAGCATGTGTTCTGGTTTCTGCACAATCTGCAGTGTCCTCATGGTGAGTGTTTAGGTATCGTGGTTCCTGTGCAAAGGCAATGTGAACTGTTGTTGTAGGCAGTGATTGCAAGAGATTTAATTTTTCGGCAAAGAGCAATGTATTCTTATTTTGAAAATTTTCTAATTTTTTAATGATTGTGTTCTTCTGTATACTACCCAGTTGCTGTTGTTATATGTTGTTGTTTCAGTGATATAATCAGCGGTACGCGTCGTCCGTTGTAGCTGGTCGTTTAACTGGGGGGATGACAGCTTGGCGGCGACCAGTTTGAATTGTAACCGATAGCGCGGTCGCTGTGTTTGTCAGCAGACTCTAGTTCTTCGACGGATTTGAGTATTTTATTATTTGTTCCTGGAGACGCCGAGGCGTCCGTCTTTCTTTCTTCACCGTTCCTTTCAGGTTTCATTTAAGCACGATCTGAATAGTAATTTCCGCACACCTCTGAGGTGCCATTACTTAGCAATGAAATTTTGTAATACCTGAAAGATGCCTTTCATTGTACTGTGTTTTTAATATCTTATTCAGAAAGAGAAATTGAGTTGTTTCTATTGTCGTGTCTTAAAAGGTATCCTGCTCGTATGGGAGTTTTTCTCAGTATACCATTTATTGTTTATATGGTTCTTAATATTTATGTAAAGAGGGTTTTCAAACTATTTATTGTTTATGGTGAGCTTTGACGCCCGTATTCATCTTTTCAGTTTAGTAATGTTTCAAATTCTGGGGCAATTACTTATATTATTTTGGTGTAACAGCAGGTTGTGGTTCTCATGTAATTATTAAATAAAGTCTGTTGAAAATTACAAGCCGTTTCTTGAAGTAAAACGTCGGGAAGTGTGAATGACAATCAAATAAGTAAATAAATGTATTGACAGTTATTTTCATCGTGATACATAGTACAAAAAATACACCCAAATTATGTTGTTGGGTAAACCTAACATCATTTATACGTGATCGTTATCCCAATCAGTGAGGTGAAACTTATTATAGAAACAGCCACAACATAAATATTTCTCGCACCATGCGCAACACACGAATGAAATCTTGCCGCAATGCAATATTTTACGGAACAGTGGTCGTGGAAAACATATCTGATTCGCGTTGCTAAAGACAGATCTATTAGGTGTCAATTTGGATGGGTGTCAAGCGTATAAACGCATACCTTAAAAGACAGGTCCGGACAGCTGGTTACGGGCCATGCATGAATGCATCCGCCCTGTCTTGTAATCCTCTGCTCTGCTATGATGTTGCACGATCTTTATGTGTCGAAAAGAGTGAAAGCGGTAAACGTCACACGGTTGATAAAAATAGGTACAATTCGATGGCATCGCGTCACAGGTTGGTTGAGCATCATCATCCACGACAGTGCTATTGCAGCGCGTCATGCATCACTATGAAAATAACTTCAGTGTATTATATTACAATTATTTAATTATTAATCATATTTCCCGATGTTTTACTTTAAAAATGGGAAAAGAAAGGTATTCCCATTATCACAAACTCATCAGATACGTCGAAAAAATATAGAATGAAAGAAATCCATCACCAAGAACCGAACACGGACCAGAGGTTTGGTAATCTAACGCCTCGACTGCTTCTCTTTATCGTTAATTGTTCTCGACATTTAGTTCGAGTGAAAGTTACGTGACATCTGTTCAAGTTGATTTTCGAGTATTTCCCTCATCCTTTTTATTGCAGAGGGCAGACATTCTTTTGACAGAAGACGCTGATCTACCGTGCAGGTAGACCGCTCGACCGCCGATCTGCTATATGCGTAAATTAATGGGTATCCTACGTACAGCATGAAAACACAACTCGAATATTATTGACTTTGGACACCATATCAAATAGAAAAAATGTTTATGTTTGGACGAACTTCCGATGCATAACATTGAAAATACATTTTTCCATCATCAACTTCGACCTCAGTTTTTTTAAAAGCCTAGCAAAAAGCCGAAACACACGTCTCTCTATTTTCATTATAGAATGTCCTTGCGAAGCGTTAGCAAAATCGGTGCCCCACACATCAGACTTTCCCCTTTCGAGTTTATAATCTAGTGGATGAAGGACAATGAAAGTCTGTGATCAGAAGGACCAGCTCCACAGGTGAGAAAAATAAGAATGGAAGACTTCTAAGGTATGGAGTACCTGTCGATCTGGTAACTGGATAAACAATATGTGGAGAATTTAGGAGAAGGTAGGTACTGTTGCTAACGGAAGGCACTGAGGGCTGTCTATGTAAGATTAATGCTGAAAATTGAGGGTGAAAGGTGAATAGAACGATTGTAAGAAATGAGCAGCGGGATATTGCTAAATGGGACGCAGTGCGATAACTCAGGACCGACATTTCAGCTTCTAGAAACAGCAACAGTGACTATGGCTCTGAACCTGAGCCGGCCGGGGTGTCTGAGCGGTTCTAGGCGATACAGTCCGGAACCGCGCGACCGCTGCGGTCCCAGGTTCGAATCCTACCTCGGGCATGGATGTGTGTGATGTTCTTAAGTTAGTTAGGTTTAAGTAGTTCTAAGTTCTAGGGGACTGATGACCTCAGAAGTTGAGTCCCATAGTGCTAAGAGCCATTTGAACCATCTGAACCTGACTTACTCTCTACTGTATCCACCCAATTCCATTTCGAAATACTGTCATCAAAGAGCCTAACCTATCTGAATAATATTCCTGATTCCACTACACTTAGTTGTTATGACAAACTGCCGTACGGAATGGGCGCATTTGCGTAGAACGGATGTTGCAATATATTTTGCAGTCCCGTATCACGATAATGGCAGTTTCGTTCTTGGGAACTCGGACAATGCCGGACACAGCCTCATATGACGAGAGGTAGGACATGTGAACCACCTAGAACGATCGTGGAAATAGTTGTTTTGGTGGTGCAGGCGTCATGGTGTGGAAAGGCATAATCTCGTATGGGAGTGCAGATCGTTGAACGTGGCGCACTTACCGACCAACGCCATTGTGACTCTGTACTCCATGTGCGTCTTTTCAGAGGTGCAAACGGCCCTGACTTCGCATCGAGCAGCGCAGGTGGAGAAACTCTTGGGACGAGAGAATATTCGGTGAACTGACTGACCTGCCTGTTTCCGACTAAAATCTCGTCAAGCTTGCGTGGAATGCGTCGCGGGGACCTAATGGAGCACGTCCACATGTACCAACCACCATCCGGCTGTTGTCTACCACACTGGTGGAAGAATGGGACGCACTGGCAGTAGAACTCCACACCAACCTTGTAGCCACTGTGGAAGCACGTTGCAGAGCAAGTACTGCCGTCCGTGGTGATCACAGACTGTATTAAGAATCATGCACAGCCTTCTGTAATATCCAAGGGGCTATCAAAAATCTCTGTGACCTCAGTATAATTATTGTATGTGAATAAAAGTGACATCTCTATTCGTCTCACTGCGAATTTCTTTCCGTTACCTTCTATACTATACTATCGCAGTTATTTCTACGGCGCTGATGGCCGCGCAGTTGAGCGCCCCACAAACCAAACAAACATTTCTACGTATGTTCCAAATGGCCCTGAGCACTATGTGACTTAACTTCTGAGGTCATCAGTCCCCTAGAACTTAGAACTACTTAAACCTAACTAACCTAACGACGTCACACACATCCATGTCCGAGTCAGGATTCGAACGTGCGTCCTTAGCGGTCCCGCGGTTCCAGACTGTAGTGTCTAGAACCGCTCGGCCACTCCGGCCGGCTTCTACGTATGGTCCAAGTTTTATCGAGCTATGTTACTTGCCAGTGATATATCATCAAAAGTTACTTTCGTCCTTAATTTTTGCACACCAGCCTAGTTTCATTTACCGTCAATTCCAATGAAAATCTTTAGAGAGTAATTTTGTGTAGGAGTGAATGTCTTTACGTAAATGAAGACAAGAAGAAACATCTGACTAAATAAAAGTTCATCATTAAAAGTTCTTGCCATCTCCATTGTGATTCAATCAACGATGTCAATTTATTCATGTTTAAGTTTTATTCCTTACTCTAAGAGCGAAACGCGTTGGCTCGTGCGTATCGTTTTTGATTGCACGCATGTCTGCTAGGGATGTAATGTGTCTCGTATTGTAGAGGCGATCACCATTTCTCTGGGAATTCTTCTTCTCATCTTATACGGAACAACCCACCGCTCTGAGAGGTGGTGTTGTTTGGCAGCTATGGTTACGAAACAAACCTTAAAATTATCGCAGACTTTATCTTTTTCCTTGTCTGCAAATCTGTACAAATCCGCACTCGTCGCAGACGGACGCCAGACCAGCTGACAGTTGCCGCCACGGGATTCAAGGCCTTGCACCGGAGTCTGCGAAGCTCGGTGGCGATAATCGCAGGCGCGGGATCTCGGATTTCTCGATTTATTTCCTCAATAAAACACATCTATTTCTCTTGGACGTATTTGTAGCTAGCTTCCGTCACGAAAATAACGGATTACATTTGCTGGCAATAAAAATTCAAGAGACCTGTTTACATGTTGTTGCACGCATACTGGGTGTTCTAGCTGGAAGGATACACAAACATATCCTTATAATGAAGGAATTCGACATTTTATGTTGTTGGATAAAAATGCAATCGATAGAGACACTTTCCAGGATGCGATCCTCACATTTTACGAAGAGTGCTGAGTAGCATGGCGCATGCGCGTCAGGGCACATCTACCTCCACATGTTGGCGAACTATGCGGACCCACAGATGCCTCCCGGCGTCATTTTCCAACAGGATGGTGCCTCCCTTCTCCTCCCCCACTACAATGTTAATGTTACCACATTTCTTCATGAGACGTTTCCTGAGAGTTGCACCGGAAGGAGATGTACATTGCCTGGCCCCCTCCGTGTCCCAATCTGACTACGCTGGATTTCAGTGCATGAGGATTTATCAGGGTCATTGTGTACAGAACAAGGGAAAATTTGAGGCAACGGATCTACGCTGCAAAAGACGCCGTAACACCTGGCGTGCTTATGAATATGTGGCGAGAAGTGAAGTACCGTTTCGATATATTTAGCTGCAAACGGTGACCACAATGAAAAACTGTAAAAAATATGCATAGAAATTTTTCAGCTCCTGTATGCAATAATGAACAAGTAAATTTATGAACCTTAGTAGATACTGAAATACAAGAATTTGTTTTTACCTACCTCTAGCCCGAACACTTCTCTAGGTCATTTTATTTTTAGACGCAATCACATATAGTTAGTGAAGGTTTGTTATCAGCGACGACATATAGTATGCGGACAAAGCTACAAAATAGTGATTTTCTAATGAAATCCATTGTACCTCAGTACGAAGTCTTTGCCACCAAGGACAATATAAGACAGGGATAAACTATAAGCATTTATTATACTCCGTGAGTCCCAAAAGTTTCGTAACTCGATTAACAAAAAGTAGAGAAAATTTAAGGTAGTGGTTTTAATTCTTCAGATCTTCTTCATAGAACGCCTGAGTACAACACACAGAACATTCATACAGTCACGTGAAATTGTTAGAAAAGTTCTGTGTAGTGTTCTTCAACTCACTCGACAGACTAGCAACTTCTTCCATTTTGGCGAACCACATAGATCTATACTACACTTTACAGGTTTTTTTTTATAGTTATGAATTGATAGCACCGAATCTCATCATCCGTAATGAAAATATATATCCGCGTTTTTGTTCAGGGCATAAAGTGTCAGGAACAAACTTTATACACGCGTTTCTCTTCTTCAAAACATTCTATAAAATATCTTAAAACTTAATTTAGAGATGTTCCGTCATTGCAGTTTGTGACATGGCAACGCAATGGTGTCGTACGTCCACTATTTAACACTGCCTACTCACAACTGACAAGTCGAAAGCACATCTGTTGTTTACACTTGTCAGTTTAAGCTGCCATTGTCGTTACTGCACTGACGTCATATATATACAAGGAATAAAAACAGTCTCGGAACTTCATGGACGGACGATGTTCCTTTCTTAGACAGTTTGATGATTTTTCCGAGTATTATGTTAAGTGTCGAACTGTACAGGCAGAAAACTATACAACAGAGGGCAGTCATGTGGTTTCATCAAAGCCAGTTTAAAATCATTGTTGTGCCAATACATTATAACCGCCTGCTTAATAGTGAGATGTGGGTTTGGAGGAGGATGGAAGGGAAAATGGGTAGACAAAAGAGAAATGAGGAGGTGTTGAAAATAGTGGGGGAAGAGAGGGAAAATTTAAAGGTAATCGGAAAGAGGAAACGCAAATGCCTTGGACCCTGGATGAGAAGAGACTGTTTACTTATGAATGCTATGGAAGGAACGGTGGATGGAAGACGAAGAAGAGGACGCAGATGATACCGGATGATGGATGGTGTAAGGATGCAAAAGAATTATAAGAAAACGAAGAGGGTAGCAGTACTGCATGGAGAGCTAGATATGAAGACCTGTCCTACGGCAGAACACTGATGATGACAATGGTCCATCTTTGCAACGCAATACAACAGAGTTATTTGGTGGAACTGTCTGTTCAACCCCTCAGTAAGCGGCTTAACCTGTATGCTACGTAACCGCACTATCTATTAGACTCACTTCCTAGCCCACTCCAGACGGATGTCAAGTACAGGTGCGGAATTACATTTCATTAAATTGAGCCTAGAACATTTTTTTCTAGGAGCGAATAATATTTGGGCTGTGAGTTTACTACTGATGCAGAAATAGCGCATTAACAACACCTTCATTATAGTAACCCATAACAAAATCTTTTTACTGCCAAAGGGTAGACTGTTTCTAATTAGGAGTACTTCTCTTAAATCACGAGGAACATCTATTCACAGAAGTCAAGTGTATATATAGTTAGGATTGGACATAGACGAAAAAACAAATTTCTCAGATCACTTCAGTAAAGTCACCAACTAGACTGAAGAAGCAGAACACAACATGTCATTCTCAACGTAGAGAAATCTTCTGTCGTAAATGTAATTTCAGGGCGACCCAAGGGAGTGTTATAGGATAAAGGACCATACAGATAATGTTGGAAGTTCTATGAAGCTTTTCGCGGATAATGCTGCCATATATAGAGAAGTCGCGACGCTAGAAAATGGTAGCAAAATGCAGGAATGCCTGCAGAGAATCGAAGCTTGGTTCAGGAAGTTTTAATTGACCCTCAAGACAAATAAATATAACATATTACACATAAATAGACAGAAAACCCCATTATTGTATGATTATACGATTTCAGTACAACCACTAGAAGCAGTCAAATCCATAAAATACTTAGCAGCATCTGTGCGTGGCTATTTAAAGTGGATCATCAAAAAAAGGCGTATAACAGGTAGACATTCGTTGCAGGAATCCTCGGGAAATGCAGTCCACACACAGAGGAGGTAGCTTTCAAAACCTCTTTCGACCAATACCTGAATATTACTCGTTCGCCTGGGATCCATACCAGATATGATTGGTAGAGGAAATAAGGAAGATCCAAAGAAGAACAACGCGGTTTCTTACAGCTTCATTTAGTAAGCGCGAAAGCATTACAGAGGTGCTCAGCCAACTTCAGTCGCAGAAGATGCAAGAAAGGTGTTGTGAATCATGACGTGCTTTACTGTTAAAGTTCGGAGAGCCTGGAAGAGTCAAACAATATATTGCTTTCTTCTAAGTAGATCTCGCGAAAACACCACGAGGATAAAGTCAGAGGCTTAACAGTAATCTTTCTTCTCCCGACCCATTCGTAAGTGGAACAGAAGAAGGGGGAAATGTCAGTGGTACACAAAGTTCCCTTCGCCACTCTCTGAAAGATGTCTTGCGGCGTATGGATGCAGATGTATCAACGTGTGAAAACACACATAAGATGTATGCATCAATCTGTTCTTCCAGGGATTACGGGAGCATTTGGTAAAATATTGGTAGAGTCTTTGTCAGTAATCTGGGCATATAGTCTACCCACATAAGTGTCTGCATACTAGTGGTTGCAGAAAGGGGACATTGAGAATGTAAGGTAGATCAATGGGGAGAAATTACGAATAAAATGTACCTTGTATCCTGGAGAGCTCTGTGTGGCAGAGTGAGTGAGACAAGGGCAATGGCCATCGTATACCAGTTGTTCCACGACAATGGAGTAAGCAATAAAATGCCGTTCTTAAACCCAAGTAGAGGTATGGTCCATTTCGTAAGCAGTACGAATCCTTTATATCTGCATAAACCCGGCAAAAGTCAAGCACACAAATGCGAGTGTGAAGAGAAGGATTCATCTGATCCTATCGTATTACAGTGTTCTCTAACAAGGAATATCAGCCCAACATCGCTAAAGATGTGAGACCTTCGTCTTTTATTAAGAAGTCTTGATTCCTCGTCAGATATAAATTAAATTGCTAACCAAGTATCCCACAGGGAACGTCTAAGGTTGAAGACACTAACGAATGTCACCCACAACAATAAGCATAATTATTATTGTCTAATACATTTAACACACATGATCAAGTGTGTCGTCTATAGCTTGCATTACGATTTGTAGGAGTAGATATTTATTGTCATGATTACGCAGATTTTGCCGGCCTAACAAATATTGATGTTCTTCATGAGGATGCAGCTGAATCTCATCGTCCTGACGACGCGATGGTTGGACGGTCCAACTGGCCACCATCTTCGGATGACACTGCAGATGCACAGTCACGCCGGAACTCTTCTAACCCTACGTAGTCAGGATCCCAAAAGTCTCATCATCCTGTGACATGATAGTTGGACAGCCCAACTGGCCACCATCTTTGGATGAGACTGCAGATGCACAGTCACGCCAGAACTTCACTATCCCTACGTAGTCAGGAAACCAAAAATCTCATCGTCCAGAAGATGCAATAGTTGGATGGTGCAACTGGCCACCATCTTCGGATGAGATTACAGATGCACAGTCACGCCGGAACTACTCTAACCCTATGTAGTCAGGATCCCAAAAATCTCATCGTCCTGACGACGTGACAGTTGGACAGTCCAAATGGCCACCATCTTCAGATGACACTGCAGATACACAGTCACGCTGGAACTCCTCTAACCCTACGTAGTCGGGATCCCAAAACTCTCAACGTCCAGAAGATGCAATAGTTGGACGGTCCAACTGGCCACCTCTTTCGGATGAGACTGCAGATGCACAGTCACGCTGGAACTCCTCTAACCCTACATAGTCGGGATCCCAAAAGTCTAATCGTCCTGATGACGCAATAGTGGGACGGTCCAACTGGTCACCATCTTCGGATGAGATTGCAGATGCACACTCACGCCAAAACTCCTCTAACCCTGCATAGTCGGGATCCCAAATATTTAATCGTCCTGACAACGTGAGAGTTGGACGGTCCAACTGGCCACCATCTTTGGATGAGACTGCAGATGCACAATCATGTCGGAACTCCTCTAATCCTACGTAGTTGGGATCCCAAAAATCTCATGGTCCTGACGACGTGATAGTTTGATGGTCCATCTGTCCACCATCTTCCAATGAGACTGCAGATGCACAGTCACGCCGGAACTCCTCTAACCCTTACGTAGTTGAGATCCCAAAAATCTCACCATCCTGATGACATGATAGTAGGCGGTCCAACTGACTACCATCGTCGGATGAGACTGCAGTTACAGTCACACCAGAACTCCTCTAACCCTCCGTAGTCGGGATCCCAAAAATCTCATGGTCCTGACGACGCGATAGTTGGATGGTCCAACTGGCCACCATCTTCGGATGAGACTACAGATACACAGCCGCACCAGAACTCCTCTAACCCTACATAGCCGGGATCCCAAATACTGAAGCTGTTCTCAAGCGGTTACCGCTGCTGCGGAAATTTTATATAACACAAAATCATTGTGGATTGCTGCAAGAGAATCTTACATATGTCACGTGTCATTATACAGATTTCACCAGAAAGAACGAGATTCCGAAAGTGGGTTACATTCCTCATAACCGTGCCTTCAGTGCCTATCAGGAGAATAAACTTAACAGGCTGCATCAAACTTTCTACCTTTCTGTACCTTGAGTGTCAGCAACGGGTGTTACAACATTAGTCTATCAGTGTTCTCCACCTTATGACTGCAATTTTCTGGGACATCTTGTGGAAATAAAAACACTAGAGTGGATTTTTATGAATATCTTTCTGAAACTGAATAGTTCATTATTACTTTGGCTTCCAGAAGCTTCTAGTCTCACCCGACAATAAATTTCAACAAAAAAACGTGACATCTTTCATTTAGAATCTTTCAAAATTGTTACGTGAGCAAAATTTTCAGCCTCACAGCATATATAAACAAGACTGGCGTCTATAAACATATTGGCAGAGAAGGCGAAGAAATAAGTTGGAGCAGTTACTGCCGCAGAACTTGGAAATCTTGTGACAGTTTGCTTTGCAATAAATGCTGCCGGATATTTGGTCCACCATTGTTTCTGTTCCGCCATACTATCATTATGTGAATAATATGTGTCACAATGTAGATGGAGAAAATATCGCTACTCTGCAACTATTATCTGCTAATTTCCCTATGGGCGCTTGTATCTCGGTCGTTGACCGACGCCCCCCACCTCCCCTCCCCCAAAGCTACAAACCACATATTATATACGGCAAATGAATGTGTTACAATTGGCCCGTATGTGTGTTACAAGTCACTTGCACATTTTTAACATAAATTTAAATATTGTGTAAAACATGGTAGATATATTAGTAATGAAAACGTATTCAGAACTGCAGAAGAAACTAGGATTTCATTCAATAAATTACATCATATAACACCGCAAGTGGGTTGTTACATAGGGGCTTCTGGAAATAAGTTTCACATGTCGTCCCTCACTAGGGACACTGTGCTATAAGAGTGTCAGAAGACAGCAACATTTTCGGTGTACTGCAAACACAGTTCTGCTGCGGTACGGTTAACAGATGCAGTAGAGCGTCCAATTGAAATAGTGTACCAACACTGACACACTGATGCAATTTCGTAACTTTTATTCATAAGGCACTTTTTTTGACTTTCCAATGTTTTTACTAATGCTCTTCATAATATGAAGTATATCAACTCGCCACCATGAAACAACGTAAACGTAAAAAGATTAAAGTAAAAGTATAGTAATGAAAACCTATCACTATTATAATACTATATCAACGTCTGTTTTGTTATTCTGCGTGACATACTTCATGTAATTAAAATCAACGTAGTGATGTCTGGCCAGAGACTGTTGTTAAAAAGACCAAACGGAAAGCAATTCTCTGTATCTTTCTCTGTAAAACAAACGGCATATTGTACTTCTTATTCTCGTCATACTTACGCGTTTTTTATCGTATGGTTGTAACATAAGCATCCATGTTTCTATTTACCGCGATTTGGACATAAATAGAGCGTTCTGTTTTGTGTATGTGGAATCCATTTAAAATATTATACCTGATTACGTCCCATGTTAATAATCCTAATTTTGTACGAAGTTTTGCATTTATTCAGAGGCTGTAAATAAAGGATTGGTGACGAATTGTTCGAACGTATAACGACGGAACACATTACGGGTTCTTTCGTTATCTGTAAAGTATCTCTAACCAGAACCTCCCCGAGATCAATTCTAGGATCACGTCTTTTAGTTCCTTGTTAGGTTGATCACTTGCTTTCGAACAATGACGTCTGCAATCGCTTCATTGGCTTGATGTATCGTGTCTCGCCGTAATCGACAGGCGGCAACATGAAATATTACGTGAATGTGTAGTTTTCGTCTTCTAACAGCACTCGTTAATTCCATTTATCTAGAATTTTGGATGAGGTCTACAATCTTTGGACGTGTCTCTTGCTCGACGCGGTATTACATAATAATCGGTGGTTAATAACCATGTTGAATTCTTGCTGTCACTTACTGGAAAATTTTTCATTTCAAGTGTTTGAACAAAAGATTATTATAATCACGAATGAATAAAAATGATAACATGGGACGTAATCAGGTCTTATATTTGAAACGACTTCCACATACACAGTTATAATAACACGCTGTATTTAATTCAAAATTACAGTACATAGATATATGAAATCTTACATTACAACAACGACACGATAAAAACTACATAAGAATGGTGAGAATAAATGAAGTACAACATTCCGTTTGTTTAACAGAAAAAGATACAGAGAGTTACTTTTCGTTTGACCTCATTAACAAAAGTCTCTGGTCAGACATCGTTGATTTTAAATACATGAAGTATTCCACAAAGAAAAACAAAACGGAAGTTCCTATAGCATTACAACAGTAATATGTTTTCAACGGTGTACTTTTATTTTAAACTATATACTTTTTAGTTGTTTTATTGTGGGGCGTTGCTATGAAGTGCATCAGTAGAACTTCGGAATGACCAACAAAAATAGTATCACCTTGCAGATACGATAAAAGTAGTGTCCTACGGTTAAAATATCACTGATTGAAGACTGGATTCAGTCATCTCACACAAATTCCTGAGTGTAGCAATCTGTAGGGATATTATGTGGAATGATCACGTACGGTCCGTCGTTGATAAGGCGGTTCATTATTAGCATTCCGGAAAATGCAGTCAGCTGCACTCTACAAATAACACTGACCGAAATACACTTGTGCAGCCCAATTTCAAACATCACCCACGTGTGTGGGACCCATAACAAACAGGATTATCAGGGGATATTGAGCTTCGGCAGAGAAAGGCGGGCACGAATGGTCACGTATTTGTTTTATTAGCGGCTGACCTTTAGAGAAATTTTGAGAAACCCTCGAAAGCCTACTTGCAGAATTTCAGCCGCGACGAATCGCTCGCCTAGCGGCTGTGAAGACAAAATCAGGCTAATTACAAGTACAGGAATTCAAGAAGTCATTTATCCCGCGTTCTACACTTGATGTCAGCTGCAGCGGAGTGGCAAAGAGTGGAACCCAGGATCTTCCTCTTACTAGGCAGTTGCGTTAACCACTGTGCCCTCCTCCCTCCCCGCACACAGTGTTCATCGCAATTGCACGGATTATCTCGGAACACCCCTCGGCCAACACACATTCCCACGCAGCGTCAAATATCTGCATGTTGCATATCAGTCACGAAGATAAGATGCAAGAAATTAGGGTTCATACAGGGGACTTCAGATTGTCGTTTTTCTTTCCCTCTTCCTGCAAGTAGAACAAGAAAGCGAACAACTAGAAGTGATACAGGGCACTCTTCGCCACGCGCCACATAATGGCTTCCAGAGAACGTATGTAGATGCAGATGTAGGAACCAGACACTTTTATTCTTGACCGTGAATACATGTTTGAGGCACTTAACATAGTACTACTCCCTGTCATGAACGAATCAATCATACTGATCTTGTGTTCTGGAGTGTCTAACTGGGACATTTTGTAAGTTAAGCCATCATGCGAGACTTTCTTTGACGCTTTTTCGATGTCGAGAAAAGCTGCTCATGTGCTACGTTTCCTGTCTCTCACCCTGCATATGTGTTCCATTAGACATAAGGATCGGTGGATGGTGCTATGTTCTGGCCAGGGTAATTATGTTGCTGTCTTTCAGGAATTGAATGAGGGCTCTTTGGTAAAACACTCCAGTACTATGATGTAATAATAACGTAGCACGTGACGTCATACGTGCGCAATAAAAGATACAAAAGAACTCTGGCAATATTTTGTTTTGTGCTGTATCCTAAGCGGAACAGAGACTTCACGCAGTATATCATTATCGTCTGGGTAGCCTGCGCTTGAAGCATTAAGCGGCAAGTAGATGCACGGTTAGGACTATGGCGCAGTAATGCGGCTACAGCCACGGCGGCTGGTCTGATGCGGCCAAGTTTACATGGAAATTTACTATAAAATTTAGAGAGACGACTACTTTGTAGGACTTATCGTCCAATGTACAAGGAAATAAGAATCTGAAAAAAAGAATGTGGGAGGAAATGATTATGTTATCTGAAGGCGCCGAATATACAAAACACAGGAACAGAACGCACTGTGTGAGTTCTTCTACCTTTATTTCTATTTAATTAACACAACATGTAAGTATACGTCGAGCAAAATAATTAAATAGACACTATTTGAAACGCTGTCATTTTCCTCATTGCGACACAGAAGTGTGAAATTCGGCTTGAAGTTGTCTACAATCTCCTTCTGTAGTGGTGCAAAAGCGTAGCTGTCTGCTACATCACCCTCGGGCTCAGAACTCTTCAAGCGGCGCGGAGTCGGGGTGATGCTTCATATAGCACGGTGTCGACACTTGAAAACAGTCAGAGTTCAGGAGTTCATGTAAGGCGTAGGATAGGTTAATGATGTCACATTGGCACCATAGTGCACTACAGTTCTGCCTAGTGCCACCGTGGACGGGTCACACGATGGGAAGGCCATCATATTCCCTTCCCTCTTGCCCACATCTTAGCCTTTCTCTTGATCTCTCTGAGACGGTGGTCAGATCTGTACCGCACACCGTGGGTGGCTGAGGAAAACATTTCAGACACAATGCCTCTCAGAAGTGACACGAAAATGCCACAGGAGGTGGCATAAGGGGCATCAAGGAAACCACCCCTTCCTTGGAACGTTCATTCATACACTGTTGGCCAGTTTGCAGTGCAATGAGCAACAGAACGACGTTCTTCACAACAATTGACACTGCTAATAACCCCAGAAGATTCAACTCTTTTTTTAGGACATCGTGGACCTACAACGCCACTGAATTTGATCTGACCCCATTGGACGGTAGGACGAGTGCAGTTTTCCACTGGTATACACGGTGGAACAACTAGGGACCATTCAAAATCAGTCGGTGAAATCTGAACGTAATCCGAAGCAGTAAAGAATGTTTATCCTTCTTCAGTCCTCACGTTTTGCGCCCTCCCACTAGGAGATCATAAGCGCGAGGGGGTGCGGCATTGGCACATGAGTGAAATAAAATGGCAAAGGGTCCTTCCAAGACCCTCAAGTTTGGCAACACTCTCTGTACCACCTGTTCCCCTTTTTTGAGCAATCCAACAATATACCTGTTACAGAGACAACAATGGAATGATTCCCAAGCGCCTTGTGGTTACAGCCCCTTGACATCCCTCAGCTGAGTGATGCTACACTGCCGCTCCAATAACTGCTTATGGCCAACAAAATCAGGGAATCTTGATTTTCCTCTGAAAACTGATCTAATATTGTGAACGGCGTGGGTGCTATTCTGTCATTCTGCGCAACGGATTAATCTGAGATGTACCTTTTACCCCGTGGCTCCTGCAAGATGCAATTTCAACTCCCAGCACTACTACAGAAGTCAGACACTCCTAAAGTTCTAAAGAGAAATGCCTGAAAAACTTTCAGCAATAAATATCTTCTGGAGTCGTCCGCTGTAAGAAAATGACAGAAAAATTCACAAAATTCCTTACATAACTAGTGGGATACTTGGGTACTGGAGTAGTGCTAATTAGTGTAAGAAAATCATGAAACTAACAAAAATTATTATTTATTTTGGAAAAATTCTGAGAAATCACAATGGCACTGTTAGTTATGAACTGAACAAGTTATTTCCGGGTTGTTTTCGGAATGTGAAGTTACCTCTTAGGGATAGGATTCGCTAATGAAATTTCTGTACAGAGTTTAAGATTGTTATTGACTTGGCAGAATGGCTGACAGTTGCACCTACTCAACTTGAATAATTATCCAATAGAATGTTCCTGGTACAGTCGAGGCTGTGGTGTGTGAAATGCAGTGAATTGTACTGTTGTGGAGGAAATATGGTGCTCGCAAGAGCTGTAGCGCACAATACCGTAAGCTGCGATGACTGCGGTCTGCTCCGCTCGCTCCTGAAAAATAAGATAACCCTTGTTCTATCTGGATTGACCTTCGCCAATCAAACTCTCCCTAAGCCTTGATGAAGTCAAGGACTCCTATTCGCCCATAGTTTAACTATTGTCATGGTAGACCATTCAGATAACCAGTCCACCGCGATGCCACTAAAAAATTCGCTCGCAGGTGCTTAACTATAGCTCTGTCTGTTCACACCACACAATAAGTGTGGCGGCCAACACAGGAAACAACCCTTAACCGCGAGGACTCAATATAGAGTCGCACTCCGATTCGCTCTCGACAGAGGTGCTCTCCCAGGGAAGTACTGAGGAGAGACTTGTTCCTCGCTCTATGAGTACACATATGAGCGCGCACGCTCTCGTTATGTGTTCTTATTCCAAGAGTGACAACGGAACGGCCTCTCTGCACACCAGACGTGAAGGGGTATATCTTTCAGTCTCTTCCATTACTCCTCCAGCTCAAGGCGTCAGAAATATCGTCTGCCAATCAGCATTGCTCTTCTAAAACGGGAGAATAACGTTTCGTTTAAGGCGACCAATCCGGATATCTGTATCATCGGCGTTTGGTGTTTGCTGTCTCCCTTTGAAAATCTCTGAAACTGCGTGGTATATTTGTAAAGAATGCGTAGGCTGGGCGCTCCTCACAATGTAGCGGAATTTGCTTGCAAGCCGAACACAGGGTCGTCCTTTCACTCGAGCAAACGCTGTCTGCTCTATGGGCGGTCGCGCGCCGAGATAGATACGTTGAGTTGTCCGAAGTTTTAATCTAAATATGACGAAATGGTGTAGTGGTAATGGTGCTCGTGGGACTTTTGTAACTCTTACAACTGACTCCCACTGAAAACAAAGTTTTTTTGTGTCTGTTTGTGCTTAATTTAGCTTCTTTGAGCAGTATATTTAAATGGTCTGTGTTAATATCTTTTATAACAGCCAGAGGAATTGCAAGCCTACCACGGAGAGGGGCATTTGCCACAAGAAACTAAGGAAGCTGTTGCTGGCGGAACTTTACACTGCAGAGAATCAGTGAGCGGTGTGTGGAGAGAATCTTGCGTATTTCACGTGCCTTACATAGATCTGATCAAAAAATTACGAAAAACCAGATTCCGAAAGTAGACTATAAGCCACAGAACGGTGCATTCAGTGCCACACAGGAAAGAAACTTGCAGACCACATCGGACATTCCGCCGATCTGTAAAATGGGTTGCCCACAATTCATATAGAATGCAAGGGCGTTACAATGTTAGTTTATCTGTGTGCTCCATTCTACATACTGAAGTTTCCCGAGGTATCATGTGACAAGAAAATGGCCAGAGTGGGTTGGCCGAACACCTTTCTGAAATGAAATACTTCATTATCAATTCGTCGTTCTGAACCAACTAGGCTCGCCGAAAAATAAATTTCGATAACGAAAGCGTGACATCATTCTTTATTAACCTTCCAAAAGCGTTCAATGACCGCAAGCTCGAGTCCGAAAAAGTGTGTAATGTAGAGGAGACTGGTTTCCATATTGTGCATGCTCCAACAAAAATGTTGGCAGAGAAGAGGGAAGAAATAAGTCGTGGCAGTTACTTCCGCAGCAGAACGTGGAACGTTTGTGACACGTTGCATACCCATGAGTGCTACTGCAACAGGTGATCCTCAAATGTTTCCGTAGCCTAGTAGAATCCCCGCGACAATTTATTGGCAGGTGGCCTTGAATAATATACATCATAATGTATTTGTAAGAAGATATTACAATAACACCACTATTATCTACAATTAATAATATGTTACAATTGATCCCAATGTGTGCTACAGCTGATCAACACAGGTATATGCATAAATTCAAATAGTGTAAATCGTAACAGAAATACACTGAAGTGACAAAAGTCATGGCATAGTGATATGCACATACACAGATAGCGGTAGCTGGCTTCTGCCCTTCACTCAACGAACAAGAGCAGTGGCGCTGAATTGTTATGATAGGATGGAATAATCGCGGAAGTTAATGTGGGACGTACGACGAACGTATCCAACCTTCCAGGGTAGCCGAGAGCGCCAACGCGCTGCTTCCTGGACTCGGGTAGGCGCGCCGGCCCCGGATTGACTCCGCCAGGCGGATTAACGACGAGGGCCGGTGTGCCGGTCAACCTGGATTTGGTTTTTAGGCGGTTTTCCACATCCCATTAGGTGAATACCGGGCTGGTCCCCACGTTCTGCCTCAGTTACACAGCTCGCAGACATCTGCACACATTCACGGATTACATTAGACGCAGACAGTTGGGGTACACTAATTACTTCCTGGGGGGATGGGTATGAGGTGGCGGCAGGAAGGGCATCCAGCCACCCCTTACATTGAAATGCCAAATCCGATTAACCATGGCCGACTCTGTGCAACAGTGGGATAAGCACAAGTAATAGCGATAGCGATAGCACGACAAACGTATCCATTACAGAAGTGCGACGAAATAAGGTGTTCATGGGCTATAGTAGCAGGAAACCGACGCGATTGCTTTTGCTAACGGCATAATATCGTCTGCAGCCTCTCGTGGGCTCATGACCTATCGGCTGGATGTTAGACGACTGGAAAATCGTAGCCTCGTGAGATAAGTCCCCATTTCATTTGCTAAGAGCTGCTGGTAGGAGTCGAGCGTGGCGCAGACTGTACAAAGGCAAGTTGTCAACAACGCACTGCGCAAGTTGATGGTGGCTCCATAATGGTGTAGGCAGTGTTTACGTGGAACATGCTGGTTCTTCTGGTCATACTGGAGCAATCATTGACGGGAAATTATTGCATTCGGCAACCTGAAGAGCATTTTCAGGCATTCATGGACTACTTCTTCCCAAACAACGATGGAATTTTTATGGATGACAATGCTTCATGCTACCTGACCACAACGATCCGCGATTAGTTTGAAGAACATTCTGGACAGCTCGAATGAATGATTTGGGCACCCAGCACCCAGATCGCCCGTCATGAATCCCATCGAACATTTATGGGGCGTAATCGAGAGGTCCGTGCACAAAATCTTGCACCGACATCACTTTCGCAATTATGCACAGCTATAGAGGCAGCATGGCTCATTACTTCTGCAGAGGACTTCCTCCGGCTTGCTGAGTCCATGCCTCGTCGAACTGCTGCGCTATGCCAGACAAAAGGAGATTCGACGCGATGTTTAGAGGTATGCCATGCCTTTTTTTGCTTTAGTGTATTAATAATGAGTACATCTATGTAACTGCAAACAAACGATTATTACATTCATTACATTACATAATTTATACAATACGTAGATTGTTAATTACAAAAAAGCTAAATTTTGTTTCACTTGACCTCAGGCTCCCCTTTACAATTACTAAAATCGTCTAAAACATGTATTCACTAAATTTTGATGCAGCAAAAACTCTCACAACACCGCTGCGAATGCTACCTTTCCTGTGATAGACCATCCCACAGTGATATATTTTTGGGGGGGAGGGGGGGGACAGGATGCGGGGAATAACAGTAACCGACTGTCATAATCCCACCACACCCTCTACAGGAGTGGCGTTCGATAGTAGTTTGAAAGCCTTTGTCCTATATGCCATGTTGAGAACTTGTCGAAGAAGGGTATCCATTGCGTGTTTCTGGCGCCGGCGGGCGTGTATGTTGATGTCCACTTGTTCTCCGGTCTCATCGCAAGGCGCGTCCGTCCTCCTAATAGGCAAAGACGTTCTTTATTGTGCGCAAAATAAAAACTCAGTGATCAACCTTTGCCTACTGTCGACCTTAGTGTATCTCTGTTGTGGCTAAACATATAGTGCATTTGAACTGAATTATTGTCACGAACGAATAAAAAAAAAAATAAGGGAGATGATCAGAACCTACACAAAGTAACTTCTGTGGTCGTGTTGGTTAATATCTGATAGTGATCTCAAATCTCGTCGAAGGTAGCTAAACTGTTAGCAGGTGAGGCGCCGATAGTAGTGCTGAAGAGCAGAGTTTCTGTTTGGGGGTGAGAGTTGTGAAAGTGCTTCATCTGAATCTTGCTGTGAGGAAAAAAAGTAGTACTCTATGAGTACAATATCAATGATTCACATTTGACTAAAACAACTCATAGAAATAGATGGGCGTAACAATTAATAGTTATATTAAGATGGAATGATAACATAGGCTCAGACGTTGGTCAGACAGCAGACTTTAGTTCACAAGTAGGATAATCGGGACATGGAATCACTCTACAAAGGACTGTGGTTGTATAAAATGCTTGTGCGTCTCACTTCAGAATATTGCTCAAACAAGTGGGACCCGTACCAGACAGGACTCAGAGGGGATATTGGACGTATACAGAGAAGGGCAGCACAAATGTTCGACCCACGGGGAAGCTTCACGGTAATGCTGAGAAACCTGAGTTGAGAGTCTCCTAAAGATAGACGGAAATTAACCCGACGAAATCGAATTATAGCATTTCAAGAATAAGTATTAAGAAAAGAATTTGGATGTATTCTACAGCCCACTTCGTATCGCTCGCACAGGGACTGTAAAGACAAAATTAGATTAATTGTAGGACGCACAGACATTCAAAGCAGTCATTCTTTCCGAGTTCCATACTCGATAGTAACTGTAACATGTGGTACCATGCTAAAACTCTGCCAGGCACTTCACGTAGGTTTTTCTGGTTACACATTTAGATGTAGATACACACAACCGTGTATCTCAATGCAGCAACGAGCAGTTAGAGTAGATTAATTACAGTACTTGATTTCATAATGGTCGTTGTTGTGGTTTTCAGTACAGAGACTGGTTTTATGCAGCTCCCCATGCAACTCTACCCTGTGCAAACGTCTTCATCTCCAAGTACCTACTGCAAACTACATCCTTCTGAATCTGCTTAGTGTATTCATCTCTTGGTCTCCCACTACGATTTTTACCCTCCACGTTTCCATCCAATACTAAATTGGTGACTCCTTGATGCCTCAGAATGTGTCCTACCAACCGATCCCTTCTTTTAGTCATATTGCGCAACAAATTCCTCTTCTCCGCAGTTCTGTTCAGTACCTCCCCATTAGTTACGTGACTTATCCATCTAACCTTCAGCGTTCTTCTGTAGCACCACATTTCGAAAGATTTTATTCTCTTCTTGTTTTAATTATTTATCGTCCATGTTTCACTTCCATACATGGCTGCACTCCATACGGATACTTTCGGAAAAGACTTCCTGCCACTTAAATCTATTCTGGATGTTAACAAATATCTCTTCTGCAGAAGTTCTTTCCTTTCCAGAGCCAGTCTACATTTTATATCCTCTCTACTTCGACCATTATCAGTTATTTTGTTCTCCAAATAGCAAAACAAATTTGCTACTTTAAGTGTGTCATTTCCTAATATAATTCCCTCAGCAACACCTGATTTAATTCGACTATATACCACTATCCTCGTTTTGCTTTTGTTGATGTTTATTTTATATCCTCCTTTCAAGACACTGTCCATTCCGTTCAACTGCCTTCCCAGGTACTGTGCTGTCTCTCACACAATTACAGTGTCATAGGCAAACCTCATGGTTTTAATTTCTTCTCCATAGATTTTTATTCCTACTCCAAATTTTTCTTTTATTTCCTTTACTGGTTGCTCAATAATCAGATTGAATAACATCGGGGATATGCTACAACCCTGTCTCACTTCCTTCTCACTGCTTCCCTTTCATAGTCCTCGATTCTTATAACTGCAACTTAGTTTCTGTACAAATCATAAATAGCCTTTCGCTCCCTGTATTTTACCCCTGCCACCTTCAGAATTTTAAAGAGTGTATTTCAATCCACATTGTAAAAGGCTTTCTCGAAGTCTACAAACACTAGAAACTTAGGTTTGCCTTTTCTGAAGATATCTTCTAAGATAAATTGTAGGGCCAGTATTGCCTCGCGTGTTCCAACATTTCTACGGAATCCAATTAATCTTTTCCGAGCTCGCATTCTACCAGTTTTTCCATTCATCTGTAAAGAATTTGTGTCAGTATTTTGCAGCTGTGACTTATTAAGCTGATAGTTTGGTAATTTTCACAACTGTCAACACCTGCATACTATGGGATTGTAATTATTATATTCTTCTTGAAGTTCAAAATAGTTCAAATGGCTCGGAGCCCTCTGGGACTTAACTTCTGAGGTCATCAGTCCCCTAGAACTTAGACCTACTTAAACCTAACTAACCTAAGGACATCACACACACCCATGCCCGAGGCAGGATTCGAACCTGCGACCGTAGCGGTCGCGCGGTTCCAGACTGTAGCGCCTAGAACCGCTCGGCCATCCCGGCCTGTCTTCTCGAAGTCTGGGCGTATTTCTCTTGCCTCATACGTATTGCTTACCAGATGGTAGAGCGTTGTTGTGGCTGGATCTCCCAAGGCTATCAGTAGTTTTAGTTTTTGTCTACTCTCGGGGCCTTGTTTCGACTCAGGTCTTTCAGTGTTTCGTCAAATTCTTCATGCGTTATCCTATCTCCGATTGCATCTTCATCTATATTCTCTTCCATTTTCATAATATTTCCCTCAAGTCCATCGCCCTTGTATAGACGCTCTATATACTCCTTCCACTTTTCTGCTTTCCCCTCTTTGCTTACAACTGGTTTTCCATCTGAGCCCTTGATATTTATACCGGTGGTTCTGTTTTCTCCAAAGGTCTCTTTAATTTTCCTGTAGATAGCATCTATCTTACCCCTAGTGATATATGCCTCTACAGCCATACATTTGCCCTCTAGCCATCCCTGCTTAGCCAATTTGCACTTCCTGTCGATCTCAATTTCGAAACCTTTGTATTCCTTTCCGCCTGCTTCATTTACTGCATTTTTATATTTTCTCCTTTCATCAATGAAATACAATATCTCTTCTGTTACCCAAGGATTTCTACTAGCTCTCGTCTTTTTACCTACTTGATGCTCTGCACCCTTCACTATTTTATTTCTCAAAGCTACCCGTTGATGTTCTACTGTATTTCTTTTCCCCGTTCTTGTCAAGCGTTCCCTAATTCTCTCTCTGAAATTCTCTACAACTTCTGGTTCTTTCAGTTTATCCAGGTCCCATCTCCTTAAATTCCTACCTTTTTACAGTTTCTTCAGTTTTAATCTACTTCATAATGGTATTAAATCAAAATATAAGGTACTACACGGATTAAACAAGTATTGTAAACAGGGAAAGTTTTTTTATTACAAATTATGAATGTAGGACTACACACTGTATCACAACCTATTTATCTGAAGTATTGCTCGGGAATAGTTTTCGTCCTGAAGATCTCCTCCAAAACAGCGAAGGATGCCTTTGGCGTCCTTTTTCGGTCTGGGTCGTCGAAGTCCACATGGTGAATTCCATACCTAATCCTGGAAACATAAGAAATTAGTATTAATATGGCATTAAATATTATCGTGCAGCATTGAAAATCTGTGATACATTAGAAACTACAATGCTTGCAGCTATTGTTCTTTATATTTGCTTATTTACTTTAGATGACAGCTGCAAAGAGATATGAGTGGTCATGAGCGCATTCGGGCATTAGTTGACATTAAAATACCGCAATTGCTATTTGGGTAGGTGCTTTCAGTATATGTGAAACAAATTACCGACTCTATACAGCATGACAAATGCCCAGACAAATATAGCACTAGGTGTTTTCACAGGGTTTGCATTGGTGGTGTTGCAAAGAATGCTGCAACTCCCTGCCTGGCCACATCGACATGAAGTGAACTGCATATCACCAGAATAAGCATTATTATTGCTGTACATCATAAACGACATCCATTTAATAACACAGTCCACCGATGGAAAAACCTTTTTTGCTGAAAATACCCTTTTCTGCTGTTTTTTAGCGTTCTAAATCCAAATACCATACTTAAAAAACTGTATCACCCACCATTTATTCAGATTTTACAGTTAAATTTATTAAATTAAGCGATGTTTTAAAGAATTTAACAGCTTTAATATAGTTAAAATAATTTAAAAAGGAGGTGTAATAAATGTAGACGACGTTACTAGCACAGCTGAAAAACATTTACTGGAAAAAAGGTCGATCATATTTTTGTGTTAACAGATGGTGTTTTGTTTACTTCAACCTAACTTCACTTTCTCATTCCTGTACATGTGCTCAGTACAATTTCTAATCATGGTTGTAAAAATTCTGCCAACAGTTTTTGTTATATTTGTGGTGAATTTGTGATTAAAAAACACCAAAGAAACATTACACACTTTCTGAAGAAGATTTATCTATCATACTTTGGATCTAAACTTGGTGATCAAGATAAATCTTGGGCGCCTCACAAGGTATGTTACGTGTGTGTTGAAGATCTGAGAAAATGGTCCAAAAAGGAGAAAAAGGCCCTTAGATCTGCTGTTCCTATGATGTGGACGGAGCCAAGAAAACATTCCGATGAAACATTCCGATGATTGCTACTTTTGCAGTGTTGATATTACTGGTCATAATTCGAAAAACAAGAAGGTAATAAGTTACCCTAACCTTCCATCCGCCATCCGACCAGTAGGGCATGGTGTAGATTTGCCGGTTCCTGAACCACCAGATAATTTAAATTCTATTCCAACATAAGTATTTTCTGATGTAAAGTGTGATTTAGATGAAGCAGATGATGATTAATTCCATTGTAATACAGAAAGTCTAGAGCCCAAATTGTTTAATCAGACCGAGGTTAACGATTTGGTTAGGAATCTGGGCTTAACGAAAGAAAAAGCTGAATTTCTTGGCTCTAAGTTAAAAGAAAAGAACTTATTGGTAGTTGTTACCAGCATAAACATGTATAGAAACAGAGAACAGCAGTTTTCCAAGTTTTTTCAACAAGAAGGTGATTTAGTGTACTGGTCAGACATTCCCGGTCTGATGAATGAGTTTGGTATTGGATACAAAAAGGAAGACTGGAGGCTGTTTATTGATTCATCCAAAACTAGTTTAAAGGCTGTTTTATTACACAATGGTAACATGTATGCATCTATACCTGTTGGACATTCTGTTGATATGGAAAGAGGGCTAAATAAAATAGGCTATTCTGCTCATGGCTGGATGATCTGTGGCGATCTAAAAGTTACATGCATGCTCCTTGGTCAGCAAGGTGGCTTCACCAAATTTCCATGTTTCTTGTGTGAATGGGACAGTAGGGCTAGTGATCAACACTGGTCGAAAGTAACTGGCCAGTGAGGGAGTTTAAAACCTGATGAGAATAACATTCCACGCAAAGACCTTGTTGATCCTAAAAACCTACTCCTACCATCTCTATGTATAGATCTAGACTTAATGAAACAGTTTGTAAAGGCTTTGCCTAAAGGTGGACAATAGTTTAAGTATATCTGCCAAAGGTTTCCGCACCTTTTAGAAGCTATACTAAGAGAAGGCATCTTTGTCGGACCTGACATTAGAAAATTGATGTTTGATGTTAACTTTGTATCCACAGTGACCTTAAAAGAGAAAGAAGCATGGTTATCATTCAAGGAATCGTTACAAAGTTCTTAGGACATGAAAAGACACAGAATATCTTTCTATTGCAGCTACAATGCTAAAGAAGATTAAAACTTTAGGATGTTTGATGATCCTGAAAGTTCACTTTTTGAGCAGTCACCTTAATTACTTCCCGGACAATATGGGAAATATTAGTGAGAAAGAAGGAGAGCGTTTTCACCAGAACATTAAAGTGATGGAAAAACGCTACCAAGGCCTCTGTAACACCAATATGGTGGGGGACTACTGTTAGTCACTTCACCGGGACGTTCAACAAGCGACTCATTGCAGAAAACGTTACACAAGAATCTTCAATTAAAAAAGAGAGAGAAAATACACTACTAGCAATTAACCACCTCTGGCCGTAATAACGGCCTTCATTCGCCTGAGTCAAACAGAGCTTGGATGGCGTGTACAGGTACAGCTGCCCATGCAGCTTCAACACGATACCACAGTTCATCAAGAGTAGTGACTGGCATATTGTGACGAGCCAGTTGCTCGGCCACCACTGACGAGACGTTTTAAATTGGAGAGAGATCTGGAGAATGTGCTGGCCAGGGCAGCAGTCGAACATTTTCCGTATCCGGAAAGGCCCGTACTGGACCTGCACCTTGCGGTCGTCCAGTATCCTGCTGAAATGTAGGGTTTCGCAGGGATCGAATGAAGGGTAGAGCCACGGGTCGTAACACATATGAAATGTAACGTCCGTCCACTGTTCAAATTGCCGTCTATGCGAACAAAAGGTGACCGAGACGTGCAACCACTGGCACCCCATACCATCACTCCGGGTGAGACGCCAGTATGGCGATGACGAATATACGCTTCCAATGTGCGTTCACCGCTGTGTCGCCAAACACGGATGCGACCATCATGATGCTGTAAACATAACCTGGATTCATGCGAAAAAATGACGTTTTGCAATTCGTGCACCCAGGTTCGTCGTTGAGTACACCATCGCAGGCGCTCCTGTCTGTGATGCAGCGTCAAGGGTAACCGCAGCCATGGTCTCCGAGCTGATTGTCCATGCTGCTGCAAACGTCGTCGAACTATTCGTGTAGATGGTTGTTGTCTTGCAAACGTCCCCATCTGTTGACTCGGGGGTCGAGACGTGGCTGCACGATCCGTTACAGCCATGCGTATCTCAACCAAAGTGAGCAGCAATGTCGCGATACGATAAACCGCAATCGGAAACGTGACGGTACGCATTTCTCCTCCTTACACGATGCATCACAACATCGTTTCACCAGGCAACGCCGGTTAACTGCTGTTTGTGTATGAGAAATCGGTTGGAAACTTTCCTCATGTCAGCACATTGTAGGTGTCGCCACCGGCGCCAACCTTTTGTGAATGCTCTGAAAAACTAATTATTTGCATATCACAGCATCTTCTTCCTGTAGGTTAAATTTCGCGTCTGTAGCCCATCATCTTCATGGTGTAGCAATTTTAATGGCCAGTAGTGTACAAACCAATTCCAGCTGACAAGTGAAACCTCTATTGATACATGTCATTGTTTTAAGTAGCTTACTGTAAGCACAAACCATGCTTATGTTGTAGCAAAGTGTTCCTTAAAAGTTTTTCAAAAAAAATTTTATCGTTGGCCTATGTAATTAAACAATCACTTTCACTGACTGCAGCTCCTGACTTAACGAACTAAAGCTTGCTTGTAAGTTGAAACCCTTGTGAAGAGTATTACTCACTTGTTCGATTAATATTTACGTAAACATAAGAGTGTAACGTGTAGGTTACGATGTGGTCTCCGGTCGAAGGAAGTACTTTTGGAGAACGGCGCTCTATGACCTGATTTTTACTTTCGGAAGGTACACAATCTTGTAAATATTATCCTGAATGAAGCAAAAATACGACAGTAGTTGCATTAATCATTCGATATTTTGTGCGTGGGTTGAAAAGTTTAAAAGTGGCAGCCAAAACGCCACCTAGGAGCTCCAATCGGTGCGTCTGGTGCTAGCACCGACCTCGGCGTTGCACGCTCGTGTTGATTCAGTTATCCAAAGAAACCGACGACTAACAATTCCAAAAACTGCAGAAACTGTCAAGTAAGCCTTTGCACAGCTCATTTCATCATGCACAAGAAAGTAAACTACTGTAAAATTTGTTCAAGATGGGGTACCAGAGAGCTTGCCTTCCGCCATGAAAGAGAGAGCTTTCCCATTTGGACCGGGACTGAAAATCGTTTCGGTTGCGAAGATGCTCCATTTCGAGACAGGATTTTAACCTGTGATGAAACTTAGATACCTCATTATGAGCCGGTGTCCAACGTCAACGCATGCAGTGGAAACAAACTGAATCGCATGCCCGTGGGAAAATAAAAACGCAACCATCGGTTAGTACCAGCTTTTGCAATCCATACGCTCCGATTTTCTGTGAGTTTCGGTTGGGCATTAGCGCATACTAAACACACATGACAAAGAGTATAGTTAAGGTCGCACTGAAGAGGAAATGTCCGGGATGGTCGAGGGAAGCCATGGTTCTTCTACAAGACAACGCTCGACTTCAAGCGACACAAGTGACGCTGGAAACTATTTGCAGTGTGGGTTGGAGGCTCCTACCACAACCTCCTCCCATCCCTGCTGTTGTCCTTCTAGAATTTTATCTGTTTCGTTCAATAAAATAATCTTTGCATAGCGCCAAGTTCAATGGCAATGAAGAAGCAAAGAAAAATGTACAAGCAGTATAATCGAGAGCAATGTGCAAAATTCTTGGCAGGGACGATAAGAAAACTCGTAAGAATACGGGGCAAATGCATAAAAGGTGGTATTGAGCACTAACAAAAATTTGTATTGCTTTGATAAACTATTTTTTCTGCATAGTTAAATGTCTGTTTAATTACTGAATGACCCTTGTATTATTAAAGGGTCAAAAAAATGGCTCTGAGCACTGTGGGACTTAACATTTAAAGGGTCATTCAGTAATAAAACACACATATATTAAAGGTAGCTGTAAATTAATAAACACTATAATTATGTGATCATAAACGCCGAAACGTACATCTTTCAACGGTGATTTTCCCGTATCATGATATAAATTTTAGTTGTTACAGTGATTAACGTTGCCTCTGTGCCCGAAAATATGCAATACCGTTTCTCTTTGTGAAGCAAAGGTTTTCGTTAAGTCGCACTGCAAATTACTCTCTCAGGAATCAGGTAACCTATTTCGCTTTTTCTATGTGCTACATCTGTCCAAATGGTTTAAACGGCTCTGAGCACTATGGGACTTAACATCTGAGGTCATCAGTCCCCTAGACTTAGAACTACTTAAGCTTAACTAACCTAAGGACATCACACACATCCATGCCCGAGGCATGATTCGAACCTGCGACCGTAGCAGCAGCGCGGTTCCGGACTGAAGCGCCTAGAACCGCTCGGCCACATCGGCCGGCTGCTACATCTTTGTGAATCAAGATTCTTTATCTTCTTATAGAGGGTGATTCATGTGCATAGCACTACTTGCAAACTGTTAGTCCTACAGACGAAACAAACAGTACCTCTTCGTATTAAATTTAATAGAGTAGAATTTTATACTGGGATACGTTTGTCTGGAGACCACGGCTTTCGAGTTATCACACTTTCAAACACCTTTTTCTTTAATAACTCGCAAACGTATCACAGTGCCAAATTTAACAAAATTAAATTTTCTACAAAAAAGGTTCCATTGATTTTTTCTGTAGGGCTAATAGTTTGCACGTAGCGAGTAAGAGAACATGAAGTTCTTGCTCGTAGTAATTGAAGACATTGTGGGTTGCATAATATCCATAGCTGAATCCCCCTGTACATCCATTAACATTTGAACTGCTAAGAAACATCCATTAAAAAAAAAAAAGATATCATATCCGTCTCTGTATGTTTACTGTATCCGACCTACTTGATAAATTATGATGTACTGCATATTTAATTTGTTTTGTATCCTCTAAAGTTACTACATTCTACTCTTCTTTTTACAGTGTCACTTAATCCTTGTAGCTGCAAGGATGTTCCATAACGACATTCTTTCTCAGTTCTCATTATTGTTGTTTCCCTGATGTTGAAAGGTTCTCCACTACGACAACTCCTAGCAGTTACCAAGGTACGTCCAATCGTCTATGATGCCATATTATCAGAGGAGCGATATTTGGGAAGACTCCGTCCTTGTACTCCAGTGTGACACAGTAAATCGCAACAAACTCGCACAATCACCAAGGAATACCAATTAATGCCGTTCATCCAAACCCTACTACAAAACAGGCAATTTTTTTGTCACCCTGAACAAAAAACCGACGGAGAATCCATAAGCACGGTTCTCCTCAAGGCAGTGTGTTGGCACTGCTGCTGTGCAATATCCACACCAATGGTCAACCTGTCGGAACAGACACAGGATCTTTCATTTATGTCGACGACAAAGCTGTTCTAACACAAGAAAAACGTTCGAGGAAGTACATCTACATCTACATCTACATGACTACTCTGCAATTCACATTTAAGTGCTTGGCAGAGGGTTCATAGAACCACAATCATACTATCTCTCTACTATTTCACTCCCGAACAGCGAGCGGCAAAAACGAACACCTAAACCTTTCTGTTCGAGCTCTGATTTCTCTTATTTTATTTTGATGATCATTCCTACCTATGTAGGTTGGGTTCAACAAAATATTTTCGCATTCGGAAGAGAAAGTTGGTGACTGAAATTTCGTAAAAAGGTCTCGCCGCGACGAAAACCGTCTATGCTGTAATGACTTCCATCCCAACTCGTGTATCATATCTGCCACACTCTCTCCCCTATAACGTGATAATACAAAACGAGCTGCCCTTTTTTGCACCCTTTCGATGTCCTCCGTCAATCCCACCTGGTAAGGATCCCACACCGCGCAGCAGTATTCTAACAGGGGACGAACGAGTGTAGTGTAAGCTGTCTCTTTAGTGGACTTGTTGCATCTTCTAAGTGTCCTGCCAATGAAACGCAACCTTTGGCTCGCCTTCCCGACAATATTATCTATGTGGTCCTTCCAACTGAAGTTGTTCGTAATTTTAACACCCAGCTACTTAGTTGAATTGACAGCCTTGAGAATTGTACTATTTATCGAGTAATCGAATTTCAACGGATTTCTTTTGGAACTCATGTGGATCATCTCACACTTTTCGTTATTTAGCGTCAACTGCCACCTGACACACCATACAGCAATCTTTTCTAAATCGCTTTGCAACTGATACTGGTCTTCGGATGACCTTACTAGACGGTAAATTACAGCATCATCTGCGAACAGTCTAAGAGAACTGCTCAGATTGTCACCCAGGTCATTTATATAGACCAGGAACAGCAGAGGTCCGAGGACGCTTCCCTGGGGAACACCTGATATCACTTCAGTTTTACTCGATGATTTGCCGTCTATTACTACGAACTGCGACCTTCCTGATAGGAAATCACGAATCCAGTCGCACAACTGAGACGATACCCCATAGCTCCGCAGCTTGATTAGAAGTCGCTTATGAGGAACGGTGTCAAAAGCTTTCCGGAAATCTAGAAATACGGAATCAACTTGAGATCCCCTGTCGATAGCGGCCATTACTTCGTGCGAATAAAGAGCTAGCTGCGTTGCACAAGAGCGATGTTTTCTGAAGCCATGCTGATTACGTGTCAATAGATCGTTCCCTTCGAGGTGATTCATAATGTTTGAATACAGTATATGCTCCAAAACCCTACTGCAAACCGACGTCAATGATATAGGTCTGTAGTTAAATGGATTACTCCTACTACCCTTCTTGAACACTGGTGCGACCTGCGCAATTTTCCAATCTGTAGGTACAGATCTATCGGTGAGCGAGCGGTTGTATATGAGTGCTAAGTAGGGAGCTATAGTATCAGCGTAATCTGAAAGGAACCTAATCGGTATACAATCTGGACCTGAAGACTTACCCGTATCAAGCGATTTGAGTTGCTTCGCAACCCCTAAGGTATCTACTTCTAAGAAACTCATGCTAGCAGATGTTCGTGTTTCAAATTCTGGAATATTCCATTCGTCTTCCCTGGTGAAGGAATTTCGGAAAACTGCGTTCAATAACTCCGCTTTAGCGGCACAGTCGTCGATAACAGTACCATCGGCACTGCGCAGCGAAGGTATTGACTGCGTCTTGCCGCTTGTGTACTTTACATACGAGCAGAATTTCTTCGGATTTTCTACCAAATTTCGAGACAATGTTTCGTTGTGGAACCTATTAAAGGCATCTCGCAAGTACGTGCCAAATTTTGCGCGTCTGTAAATTTTAGCCCATCTTCGGGATTTCGCGTTCTTTTGAACATCGCATGCTTTTTCCGTTGCCTCTGCAACAGCGTTCGGACCTTTTTTGTGTACCACGGGGGATCCGTTCCATCTCTTACCAATTTATGAGGTATGAATATCTCAATTGCTGTTGCTACTATATCTTTCAATTTGAGCCACATCTCGTCTACATTCGAATAGTCAGTTCGGAAGGAATGGAAACTGTCTTTTAGGAAGGCTTCTAGTGGCACTTTATCCGCTTTTTTAAATAAAAATATTTTGCGTTTGTTTCTGATGGATTTGGAAGAAATGGTATTGAGCCTAGCTACAATGACCTTGTGATCACTAATCCCTGTATCAGTCATGATGCTCTCTATCAGCTCTGGATTGTTTGTGGCTAAGAGGTGAAGCGTGTTTTCGCAACCATTTACAATTCGCGTGGGTTCGTGGACTAACTGCTCGAAATAATTTTCGGAGAATGCATTTAGGACAATCTCGGAAGACGTTTTCTGCCTACCACCGGTTTTGAACAAGTATTTTTGCCAACATACCGAGGGTTGGTTGAAGTCCCCACCAACTATAACCGTATGAGTGGGGTATTTATTTGTTACGAGACTCAAACTTTCTCTGAACTGTTCCGCAACTGTATCATCGGAGTCTGGGGGTCGGTAGAAGGAGCCAATTATTAACTTAATTCGGCTGTTAAGTATAACCTCCACCCACACCAATTCGCACGGAGTATCTACTTCGACTTCACTACAAGATAAACCACTACTGACAGACACCAACACTCTACCACCAATTCTGCCTAATCTATCTTTCCTGAACACCGTCTGAGACTTCGTAAAAATTTCTGCAGAACTTATTTCAGGCTTTAGCCAGCTTTCTGTACCTATAACGATATCAGCTTCTGTGCTTTCTATTAGCGCTTGAAGCTCAGGGACTTTTCCAGCGCAACTACAACAGTTTACAACTATAATTCCGACTGTTCCTTGATCCAAGCACGTCCTGTAATTGCCAAGCACCCTTTGACATTGCAGCCCATCCCGCACTTTCCCGAGGCCTTCTAACCTAAAAAACCGCCCAGTCCACGCCACACAGCCTCCGCTACCCGTGTAGCCGCCAGCTGAGTGTAGTGAACTCCTGACCTATTCAGCGGAACCCGAAACCCCACCACACTATGGCGCAAGTCAAGGAATCTGCAGCCAATACGATCGCAAAACCGTTTGAGCCTCTGATTCAGACCCTCCACCCGGCTCTGCACCAAAGGTCCGCAGTCGGTTCTGTCAGCGATGCTGCAGATGGTGAGCTCTGCCTTCATCTCATAAGCAAGACCGGCAGCCTTCACCAAATCAGATAGCCGCTGGAATCCAGAGAGAATTTCCTCAGATCCAAAGCGACACACGTCATTAGTGCCGACATGTGCCACCACCTGCAGCTGGCTGCACCCTGTGCTCTTCATGGCATCCGGAAGGACCCTTTCCACATCAGGAATGATTCCTCCCGGAATGCACACGGAGTGCACACTGGATTTCTTCCCCTCCTTAGCCGCCGTATCCCTAAGGGGCCCCATTACGCGCCTAACATTGGAGCTCTCAACTACCAGTAAGCCCACCCTCTGCGATTGCCCGGACCTTGAAGGCTGAGAATGATCCTCTGAAGCAGGGCAGGCAGCTGCATCTGGCTCAGCCAGAGACAGTGCCTGAAACCGGTTTGTCAGACGCACCGGGGAGGCTTTCTGATCAGCCTCTGAGGACGCCTTTCGCTGCCTGCCACGCCTTGGAACGACCTCCCAATCAACTACAGGCGAGGGCTCAGCCCCACTGCGGGCAGCAACCGGGGCAACCACAGCGGCAGACAGATCTGGGGACAGACGGGACGAGGTTGACATCCCCGTGATACCCAAGTCCGGCTCCCCACAGTGGTGCCCATTGGCAACAGCCTCAAGCTGCGCGACCGAAGTCAGCGCCGATTGCAGCTGTGAGCGAAGGGATGCCAAGTCAGCCCTCATCCGAACACAGCAATCGCAGTCCCTGTCCATTCTAATCGATGTTTAACAACAGTTACCGAAACACGAGTCCGTGCCTAGATAACGCAAGCGAAACACGCAAAGAATGTGTCAACTAACCTGTACAAATGCCTAACGACTGCGCTACAATCTGCTGAATCTACGATTACAGTAACTAAAACTCGAAATTGCACCTCCTATACGAAACTCACACGCAATTTAAATAAGAATCTACGAAGTAAACACTAAAGTGCGATGCTACAACTGTCAAATACTATAATACGCCCGAAATATATGAATTAAACAATGCAAGTACCCAAAGTACTGTAGAAACGAAACTGACTGCAGCTCTCGAAGATCTGGCATAATACTATGACGATAATCTTCTATAGCTTAACGCACCCAAAAAACAGATATGTGCGTTTCACTTAAGAAATTGACAAGCTAGGGGAAAAGAAACAGGAAGTAACTTTGAGGAGAAAGCAACTAAAACACTGGGACACCTCTACATACCCCATAGTAAAGCTCGACCGCAAAGATAGAGAACAAGAAGCTCGAAGCAGCTGAAGTAATATCATACGTAATCTCACTAACAGACATGGGGGTCTTAAATGTTCTAGTGCTATGCTACTCTGCAGCGTAATGTGCTGCACGGGTCTGGCAGAACTCCGCACACACCAGGCACGTTGACGCCGCTCTTAACGAGACACGCGGCATTGTAACTGGTTGCCTACGACTACAGTTGACAAAATGTACCATTTTGTAAGCTTAGCACCCCCGGATATTACAACGACAGAGGTTGAGAAGAAGAAAAAGGAGAATGATTCCAGGCATCCAGTGTTTGGAAGCGAAGCACCATGTCCTAGGCTGAAGTCGAGAAAGACCTTTCTGAAGCCATTAAAATACCCTACCAAACGTGGAAGACTTTGAAATTACTGCGAGCTGGAGCAACCCTGTGCAAATTGAAACTTCAAGCGGTGGGGCTACATTACTGGAGCTGCAAAACCTGTGAATGTGGAAAACGTCAACACCTCTTGATCTGCCCGAATTTTCCTCAAGCCTACATGCTGGAGGACTTGGTTCCAGAAAATGTTCTAGCAATAACCTCTGCCGAATTTTGGGCCTCAGAATCAATTTGACATGTATAAAGTTTTATGTATACATTGTATTGTACTGTCCTGGATACGAAAATGATAATGTCCTCAATTCCACAAAATAACGACCACTTTCGTACTTAGTCTTTCCACTCAATTATTTTCTTGCAGCATCTAAATTTGTAGTTTTGTCCTCAATTACACAAAATAACGACCACTTTCGTACTTAGTCTTTCCACTCAATTATTTTCTTGCAGCATCTAAATTTGTAGTTTTTTCATTTCTGCCAATTCTCAATTTTACTTCGCTCACTTTTCATCACCTGCCGTACAAATTCTGGACATTTTTGAAATCTAACAGAATTTGTTATGCTAATGGATATCTTCTGTTGAACGGAGCTTTCTTCAGCTTAGGTAGTCTGCTCTTTACATCTTTGCTGGACCGTTGTTTATGATGTGGTAACATACACTTATGTCATGTACAATATCTTGCACAATTTCGATATTTAGTTTATTGACATTTTCGTTACTGGTACTTGTCATTACCTTTGCCTCTGCTTTACATAACTTTAATCCTGATACATGCTGAACAGCCTGTCGGTTCTAATTAACATTTCTTGTAATCCATCTTTAATACCTATCAACAGATATGCGAACCTCACCATTGGTATTTGTTTCCATAAATCTGTAATTTATTCGTTTCCTTTCACGTGCAACATGGCCACTACAGAGGAGGCGCCAAAGAATAATTGTGATAAACTATGGGATTCACTGCTTTTAACAATCATTTTACTTTATACAAATGTAGATGCTCTGGATTCATGTTACGCTGAAGCTTAGTTTTGTCTACCAACCTGCCGTATAGTTACTCATGCAATCATTTATCTTCAATTTTTTCGTTATGTATCACCCAATTTCCTCTCTTTATCATTTCTATGAGTTTGAGACAGATTTGTTTGGTATTTTTGTGTATTACATTTCTCTTAGTGTGTCCACAAACGTCATTCTTGTCTATGGCTGCCTCCACTGAATATTTTTATTTGTGTCTTTATTTCCCTCTACGTTGTTTTTCACTCCCTCTTTAATGAACTACTGTTCATTCTTCTCTTAGTTCAGCCATAATTACCTAGGACAGGCTAAACATAAATTCATATTTTCTTCTTCTTATACAATCTCGCTTCCTAGTATGGTTCTTCCTTTTAACTTTCTTTAAAAGCAGATGAAAGTTTCATGGGTTAGGTACTGAACCAAGTTCATTAACACTGTAGAATCATAATTTAATGTAAGAGATACATTTTTCATGTTTTTACACATTTGTGAGAATGTGTTTTTCTAATTTTGAGAAATGCTGTTGGTACTTGATACCTACGGGAAAATTTTAGAACTCACTGTCGTCTTGCCTTTGTCTCACATCACCTGTATCCCACGGTAAATCCATTTCTCAGTGACAAATTCTAAGTAGGTTTATAATCTTCACATAGCCATTCAGGTTTAAGCTTTCTATGGCTTCCCTAAATCACCATACTGAAATGCAAGTCTACAAGCTGAATCGCTTCCTCCTTCATCTATGCCCACAAAAGTTTGTGTTCCATTCCTAAACACACACTGTCGACACAATGTTATGTTCTGTATTATAATTGACACAAAAAAGAGTATAGAATGCTCCTTTACTCAGTGTGCGCAGGTTTTATTAAATTTTCGTCATTTTAGTAGTCCTTCTGTACCACCACCAACCAGTTTTGAGAAATGTTTGATTTCTCATGAGTATTTTGCAAATGTAGCAATTTTTACAATCTTTAGTGAAATTGATGGTCTGGTTACTCCTTAAATTCACCTCCAGACCACACGGGACAGTCGTATTACGTGACAATCAAAATACAGAACCATAATTACGTTACTATTCCCATTTGTATGCAACAGTTGTACATCATCAGCCAGTAACACATGCCGATGAAACTGTTTCTCCGGAAATACTTACCGTTTCTTGTAGACAGTGCAGGAGGAAGTAACACGCGATAGACGAGAAAGTAACGGCATAGCAAAGACTCGTGTCTACTGAGGCTGGTGAAGAATTACTTACGTAAATCCGGTGCCCCACTCAAAGTTATCCATCAGACTCCAGGCCACATAGCCGATGACATCGACGCCGTCCTCGTTCATAGCTTTCGCCATCTCAGAAAGGTAGGCCTGTCGAAATTTTTCATATGTTTATTACATGTGCCGAATAGCACAACGAAAGCCAGAAGGCCTTCGCCTACATCTAACGGAATATTTCTAACAATAGACATTTATATGGCATAATAATTACACTCAAACTTTAGACTGAATAGATTATTATTAATAACGATGGTAAATGAATATATACAATTGTATTTGTTTCGGGATTACCGTCTCGTTGAATTTTGTAAATGATATCATTGCGCTATCGACTGTACAGTTAACTACTATTTTGCACAACTTAAATTTAAACCTATATTCATTTTCAACTGGTTAAGGCGCTGAAACAAAACAGTTCTCAAGATTAATAAGATGAGTAAAAAGGATGTGAACTATGGGTAGAGAAAAGATGCACTTATATCTCTTGAAATTTGAATTAAAAAATAGGGTAACAGTAATGGTGTAGTTTCGTATGTTCAGGCCAGATTTTGCTCAATTTTTATGCAAAAGATTTTGACGATCTACCCAACCGTCTCCTTCATATGCAGCAGCTGTGCTCCTATGCCTTCACGCTGCTTGATTTCTAACCAGACTGTGGACTATTGCTGCTGTCGCGTCGCTATTTATAACTGCGTTCGACATCCGGCGCCAGGTATGTTATTTGTTGTACAAAGTTCCCACTGTTACTCCATAAAACACACATTCTCTAGTTGTTATCTAGCTCTGCTCTATGGGATAGCCAGCGACTGAGTTGCGCAGCCCAAATGTGTCGAAATCTCTACGTCCTGGATTATTAAGCTTACCTACGTCTTTATTCTCAGAGACTCCTTAATTATGCTGTCCCAGAAACTCCTATTTCGTTCCATGATTAAAATGGAGATACTGCTCGGCGACAGCTGATTCACTCTGTCATTTTAGTCAGGTGTGTCGTTGATTATCCTTGCGCCTCTCTTCTACTACAATGAATGCTTGCAATTTAGTAAAGTTTGTTGTTGCCATCTTCCCTACATGCCTTGTAATTTATTCTCGTGATTGGATTTATACCCAGTTTAACATAATTTATTTCATTTATTTGCGATTTAATTCCTAATTAATTTTCTTTCTAGTTTCATCTGTATCCCTGAAACTTACATCTAGCTGTCAAAAGCTGGAAACTTATTTACCCATTACTGTAACATGCTAACGAGGATCGAAGTTATCATTTGCAACCCACTTGGTCAATCGTTATAGTTTGTGTTCCGAGTCAAGCCTTTTATAGTTAATAAGTAGTAAAGCCATGACCAATACGAAGATTAATTTCAACACCACAGTGCGTACTAGGCATGGGCCAGTTGATTTGGCGTTTCCTTCCTCCTACGTCTGAACTGACTGACCCACTCAGTTACAGGGGGACCTGCAGTTTAACGTGGATTCCGAACCAAGTGCAACTTTCATGTCAGAAAACGGTGGCACTGTGGAAAGAAGTGATAAGGTACAGATAAAAATCTAAGATTGATCAGGGATCTAAACCGTGACCTTTGGACTTAAGTCTGGCACTTTATCACCAAACTATCGAACCAGACCTGTTTAAAGGTAACCATAAATATTTATGTATCCATATATAATGTGTGAGATTACACACTGCATATTTGTTCAAATACAACAGGAGTTTAACGTGGATTCCGAACCAAGTGCAACTTTCATGTCAGAAAACGGTGGCACTGTGGAAAGAAGTGATAAGGTACAGATAAAAATCTAAGATTGATCAAGGATCTAAACCGTGACCTTTGGACTTAAGTCTGGCACTTTATCACCAAACTATCGAACCAGACCTGTTTAAAGGTAACCATAAATATTTATGTATCCATATATAATGTGTGAGATTACACACTGCATATTTGTTCAAATACAACAGGAGTTTGTACAGTGATAGGATTTTATGCTATTTTAACCTGTGTTTCTTGAAACTATCAAATTTCACGCAGGGTCATAGTTTGTTGTTCTGAGTATTTCGTGGTTTCTCGCCTATCATTTGCACTCGCACCGTGCGAATCAAATGTCACATCCTTGTCTGAACGTCTCTCGACGCCACATCGAACTGTGCGGTGTATCGAGAAATCTCTGGTTCATTCGAACAAGAGTATCGTTTGGCCAGACTGTTGGTGTTCGAAGTCCAAGCGGCTACTAAACCTAACAACACAGCTGGAAGCATCTGAAAAAGACTACTAGGTCGGTCATCGAGTTGTTGGTCATAAAAATGGAACCAACAAGTCACCAGGTGATACGTAAGGACATCATTAATCGGTCCCTCTGATAAAACAAGAGATATCTTATCTGATAACAGTAGTTCCCAATTCCAGACGAGATTGTGATTTCCGCATAGTCGGGACAGCATATCCTTATTAACGGAAGATTCGAGTAGCATCAAGCAAGCACTTTCTTTGGTGACTCAAGAATCCTGCTGCGATGCTCGGCTAGCTCCTCTCGTTTGCTGCAGTATGTGTTAAGAGCGCTCATACTGCACCTGACGCAGTCTTTTAAAGCGCAGTGCAGGCCTTCCAAGCAGTCTCTCGGCAAGTGCTGTATCAGTAAGCAGTTTGCTTCGGGGAATTCCAGAGTGGACAATTCGATGTAAGTGTCCTATCCATCAGAGGTGACGTTCAAAGAGAGTGGCAATGCTAGTAACATTGCAATATTCAGGTCTGTCTGATTTGTCACATGATCCCTGCATGTTATGCTGAGAATATTTTGTAAGCACCGCAGATGAAATGTTGTAAGCTTACGTACCTATTAGCTTATGATGTCTAAATCTCGGCACCACACAAGAGTGTGTCAGCACGCTTGCTTGACTGATAAATATTTCTGTGGCAACCGCATGGTATTCCTGGTCGCATTCTCTTATACTGAACTTCCCGAAAGTATCAACTGCTATAACGATTCTCTTGCTTAATTTGTCATCCACAGAGAGATTTTATAACACTAGCGAGCAGGAGTAGCAGAATCTGTCAACCGCATTCGTCAAGGACCCATCCAATCCTATCAAGGCATATCCGTGTATCCTTGCGGCACAATCACAATCTTTATTATGTTTACAGACATAGAGAAGAATTTGAACGAGGTAGCAAATTTATCCATAATCCTTTCAGGGTCGTCTTGAGTACGGTATAAGAAAATTGTATCGTCTGCGAATAAAAGGTTGTTTACAAGTAAGTACCCACATTAGTGCTTGAATGTGAATAGCGAGACGCAAAATTCTCCGTCATCTCTCGTATGTAGATGGATGTCTAGGTCTGTTTCGCCGAAAGTCACTTTGGGAAGCAGCAAGAAGAAAACAACAAACCAGCACACAGCCTTGATGAACTCTTCTCTACACAGCAAACTAATGAGATGTGCTTCGCCCATATACCACAGCACCCTTCTCATCGTCGTGAAAAGCACTGATTAACTTCAGTAGTTTTGGAGAACATCCTATCTTTAGCAGTAATGTATACTGTTGTGGACAATTGTGTCTTCAGCTCGCGGCATATTTCTTGGATTTGTCGGAGTGCGAAGATCATATCAACAGTACATCGCTAAGCTGGAAACCCACATCGAAACTCAGGGCATAGCTGCTTGGCAAGCTTCTCCAGTCTGCCCAGCACCTCACGAGTAAACATATCACCGATCCACACATATCATAAAAACGTATATACTTATATTCTCCGTCTCCTCATGAATCAATGTACCGATCTGGACCAGACTTGGTACTCACATCTCTTACCGTCTGGAGAGAATCGTGGTGTGGGTAGAAACCTATCAGAGGGGTGGGGTGTTGATGAAACAGAAGCATGGCACACTATACGCAAATACCCCGTCTTTATTCATCGAGTATTTGAGAGTGAGAGCAATTAGCGACTTGCAACAAACTTTGCACATAATATCAAAGCTTTACGAAACTTTTTATTGCTGACAACGCCTAAAATAGTTGAAATAAGTTTATCGCTTACTACATTTTCGCTGTTCATACAGTCAAACTTCAACATCAGGCATGATGTTTTAATTTATTACTTCACTAACACCAACTGTATTCGCAACACATTTTGCAGACAAAATTGACATATATCCTATGATGCACCATGAAGATTATATCATTACACCATACGCAGTTCAGGAGATATGAGGACATAAACACTAAGATGCTTGAAAAACTGCAGCGTTATGCATGATGTTTAGCTCCATTACCACTGAATTTATTCGCGACACATTCCATATACATAGCTCATGTATCTACAAAAACATATCGCTGTACGACTCATAGTTGGGAAAATATGACGTCAAATACCGAGATGAGTGAAAACCCACCGTGCCATGCACGATGTTTTAATTTATAATTTGTTTACTGCTAAGACTGTTGATAACACATTTCGCAGACAGTAGCCACATATATCACAGGATATACAAAATTGTGTGATTATACGACACATAATTCAGGATATATGACCTCGTAAACATTGAGCTATGTGAAAAAGAAATGCAATGCGAAATCTCTAGAGATAGAAGTGAAATATGGGTACATAAACGTGTAAAATATGTGAAATACATATGAAACGTACGTAAGTAGCCAAAGCTTCACGTAAAAAGGTTCTCATAAGCTTCTGGAACGATTTCAACCAAATTTGATACGCATATTACTTACCTGACTTTCTGAAAATAAATACTGTCGGGTGAGAAACAGCAGTCTCCTATTGGGATATGTGTGATTACGTGGAAAAAGATGAGGGAAGGAGGGGATATATAGGGAGGGGGAATTAGGAGATGACACACATATTACTGAGGCGTAGATGACAGAGAGAGGGGAGAGGAAGAGATGGGCAGAGAGAATGGCGAGGAGGATATAGACAGTGAGAGGAGGAGGAAGGAATAGGCAGGAAAAACGAAGAGGAGGCGAGACAGAGAAAACGATGGACAGAGAGAGAGAGAGAGAGAGGGGCGAAGAAAAGACAGAAGGAGTGAGGAGGAGATAGAGGCGAAGGAGAGATGGACAAAGAGGGGGGAGGAGCAGAGAGACAGATAAAAGGTCAGGTGAGATGGACAGAGATTGGGGGTGAGGAGGTAGTCAGAGAGAAGGGGATGGAGCAGATGGATAGAGAGGGGGGAAAGAGTAGATGGACTAATAACAAACACATACCCAGGCAATGTCAGGTAATGAGCTAATAATACGTACAATAAACTTACTGATTGGATTAACTATGATGTATTCAACTGGTGATCTGTTAGCACGGGACTGAGGGGTAGATAACTTGATAAACATTATGGGAGTCATATAGAGGGGTGGGGCTCACCGTGTAGTAGTCTATGCGGCCCTGGTCCTCCATCTCCCCAGAATCGGGCCACCCATTCTCCAGCACGAAGATAGGGTAGCCGGGATACTGCTGGTTCACCCAGTTGAGAGTCTTGCGGAAGCCCCACGGAATGTTCTGAAAGCAAATTTGAAGCCTATTCTCAGTGTCTTATTTCATTTTTAGTTTGGGGTGCATCAGAAAGTCATAAGTGGTTAGCTGTTTTATAGTGATGATGAAGTAACACTTGAGGTTAAGTCTACAAACTGTGGTTTTCATAAACTCAATTTGCTAAATGAATTGGCGATATATTAATGGTAGAATAATAATGATATCAGTCTGGCTTTGCCTGATTCTCTGTGTCTTCCTTCTCTACTCTCAGGCTGGACTCTTACCCCACGAGACATCTTCCTCTCATCCGACCGTGCTACCGTCGGACATTTTGCTATACTGCAGGTGTTTCCGGAGGAACTATTTGCGTGACTTTTATTGTGATAGGTGGAATGTTTACAGACAAAGAACACTTATGGTAACTTTTAACGTAATTCATATACACTCCTGGAAATGGAAAAAAGAAGACATTGACACCGGTGTGTCAGACCCACCATACTTGCTCCGGACACTGCGAGAGGGCTGTACAAGCAATGATCACACGCACAGCACAGCGCACACACCAGGAACCGCGGTGTTGGCCGTCGAATGGCGCTAGCTACGCAGCATTTGTGCACCGCCGCCGTCAGTGTCAGCCAGTTTGCCGTGGCATACGGAGCTCCATCGCAGTCTTTAACACTGGTAGCATGCCGCGACAGCGTGGACGTGAACCGTGTGTGCAGTTGACGGACTTTGAGCTAGGGCGTATAGTGGGCATGCGGGAGGCCGGGTGGACGTACCACCGAATTGCTCAACACGTGGGGCGTGAGGTCTCCACAGTACATCGATGTTGTCGCCAGTGGTCGGCGGAAGGTGCACGTGCCCGTCGACCTGGGACCGGACCACAGCGATGCACGGATGCACGCCAAGACCGTAGGATCCTACGCAGTGCCGTAGGGGACCGCACCGCCACTTCCCAGCAAATTAGAGACACTGTTACTCCTGGGGTATCGGCGAGGACCATTCGCAACCGTCTCCATGAAGCTGGGCTACGGTCCCGCACACCGTTAGGCCGTCTTCCGCTCACGCCCCAACATCGTGCAGCCCGCCTCCAGTGGTGTCGCGACAGGGGTGAATGGAGGGACGAATGGAGACGTGTCGTCTTCAGCGATGAGAGTCGCTTCTGCCTTGGTGCCAATGATGGTCGTATGCGTGTTTGGCGCCGTGCAGGTGAGCGCCACAATCAGTACTGCATACGACCGAGGCACACAGGGCCAACACCCGGCATCATGGTGTGGGGAGCGATCTCCTACACTGGCGGTACACCTCTGGTGATCGTCGAGGGGACACTGAATAGTGCACGGTACATCCAAACCGTCATCGAACCCATCGTTCTACCATTCCTAGACCGGCAAGGGAACTTGCTGTTCCAACAGGACAATGCACGTCCGCATGTATCCCGTGCCACCCAACTTGCTCTAGAAGGTGTAAGTCAACTACCCTGGCCAGCAAGATCTCCGGATCTGTCCCCCATTGAGCATGTTTGGGACTGGATGAAGCGTCGTCTGACGCGGTCTGCACGTCCAGCACGAACGCTGGTCCAACTGAGGCGCCAGGTGGAAATGGCATGGCAAGCCGTTCCACAGGACTACATCCAGCACCTCTACGATCGTCTCCATGGGAGAATAGCAGCCTGCATTGCTGCCAAAGGTGGATATACACTGTACTAGTGCCGACATTGTGCATGCTCTGTTGCCTGTGTCTATGTGCCAGTGGTTCTGTCAGTGTGATCATGTGATGTATCTGACCCCAGGAATGTGTCAATAAAGTTTCCCCTTCCTGGGACAATGAATTCACGGTGTTCTTATTTCAATTTCCAGGAGTGTATATTCTTCAAAGACAAGTTGAATTTGAGTTAGTCTTTGCATCATTATAGGAAGCACTAACCCAAAACACCGGACTATCAGTGTAAATATCCAATACACACGGAAAATTTTTATACTGAAAAACTACTGAAAAATAGAGAAGTTCGTTTGTTACGCCCCATATCGTGTTAAAACAGAATGACGAGATCGCAGTACACAAAGTAACTACCAAGCACATGATGCAAACAAGAGAAATGATTCAAATTAAAAATTCCCTTTGGCGGAAGTACAAGGAAAGAAGATTTGTTAACTAGCCATGGTAGTCTTAGCGAGTTGTTATAAGGAATTGCATATACAGTAGCGCTTAACAGCGGAGTAACAGCTCGTAAGCCTCGATCTCAGGCATACATGGGCTCAAACTCTAGTGTCTGTCAATATTGTACACTAGTATTACAATGAGGTGATCTGTTACTTTATGCAGACTTGGGAGCTTTCTTAGCTGGCTCACAACATGGAGGTTAATAAATAAGAACTGGGGAGCCATAAACTTTTTCAGCACTGACAGTGACTCCAGTTCACGTATAGGACAAGTAATTCACTGTGTCCCGTCTCCGCTCACGAGCATGCTAGGGGAGGCCTGCATTCTGTAAAAACAGCATTGTGCAAGACGCTAGGGGAAATCCTTTAGGGAGAAAAAAATTAGAAAATCTGGTGCAGCACTCAGAAATTCTGGCCGTGGAAGAGGCCATTGTCTGTGCCCATGCCAAAAAGGGAATGTTCCTTTAAATCCAGATAACGGGGATTCTGATTGACTCACAGTAATTATTTCGGTGGAGGGTGCTCTTTCCCTTGTGTGTTTACGTGCAATCCTGTTGGTTGGCTACGGTTAAAAACCTGTCTTGTGGTGGAAGAGAGTTTCTGCCTTCCTTCCTGTGCTGGTTAACCATGAAAAAGTCTGTGAGAATGGGAATTTATTAAATTTATTTATAAAATTGTAATTGGTCAGAATTTGTAAGATCTACCGCAGTTGGCTGGGATCCAGCTGGCAGATCCAGCCAAATTTTGAAAAATAAAATCAAAGGACACTTGTTGCGATGAGATCGCTCCAAGTGCGACGTCGAGAATGCACTTCACTTTAGGCAGCCACAGGAAGAGGAGAGAGAGAGAGAGAGAGAGAGAGAGAGAGAGAGAGAGAGAGATGTCTTCATCTTGGAACCGAATGCGGAGTTCAAGCTGGACTTAGGAACCATCTTGCCATCTTGCACACCCACGCCATTCAGGAGTAGTAAGCAAGAACCGTTGATGCAGTCACCAGGCTGAGGGGGAAGCGTGGCCAGCTAAATTATATCAGAGTTCATTTGCTCAGTTTTGACATTTGCAGCCAGATAGTTGCTACCATCATCCACTTTGGCGATTCTATTGGTGCTTGTTTCTCCAGGGTTCTTTCTATAAACCACTAGCCATTTTCGCAGCCATTGACCATACCTGTAGTGTAGTTCCACGTTGTGCTTTCATGTTCCCATCCACCTGTGCCATGACTATATTATATAATTACAACGTTTGGTACCCTTATTAGATATTTATATGTTCAATTCAGTGGATAATTCGTAGTTTGAAGTTTTATGGTAACAAACAAAATTGTTATAGTGGTCCTCAATTTCCTTTGTAGCTAGATGAACCCCGTCAAAATATAGCTCAACCGACACCTCATGGAATGAATGTGAAACAAAATGAGCGGCGAATGAGGTGGGGTGCAGTGTCTCCGGCGTGAGCCGTGGGGAGCGTGGGTAGCGTGCTTTCATGGCTAGAAACATAGTTCGTATTGACAGTCCTGCAGGAAGGATACACCTACATACTCATCTATCTACCTGTTACCTCTTTAAGGGGGGAGGTGAGAAATTTACCAGAGCCAACGAGAGGGGAACGTAGAAAATGTGGGCCACGGCCAAAATTTGAGTGGGAAACAGCTTTTCCTAACCTAACCACGACCTCCATACCGGTACTTTTAGTAAAAGTGATTTATGGTTGTAACAAAATTATCGGACATCACTGTGTGATAATCCTATAGTTCCATAAGCCTTTACAATCTGTGATCGGAATTAAGGTGAATTGGTTAACAAGATATTCTTTCTTTGTCCGATCTGGGTATGACGGTCCCATGTAATCGTGAATAGCTCTGTAAAATTGTACGAGTCACAATAATCTGATAAAGAACATGTGATTAGTTTACAGTGTCAAAATCTTGGGAATTTAAAAGACAATTTGTGCTCGATAAGTATAGAGTAATGAAATACACCACGACAAAGTAGTATATATTTGGAGTTTGTCACAAAGGACAACAATAAGCTCGCTCAACTATATAAATTTGCCCACAAAAGGACGTCATTTGCTCTATTCACACTTACTGAAGATTTTAATAAGAGAATTTATACGTAGACTACCTTACTATCTATTCCTTTCTCATTTCTGTGTAAATATGGAATACATCTTTTCCCATTCTATTGTAAGATGTACATACGAACCATTTGGTTTCTCTTTTTAGTTCCTACTTTCGTGTATAAGAAAGTTTGTAAAGGTGCGTTTGTCATACCACTAAATATGAACCACATCATTTTAATGTTATTCGTCTAAATGGATGACACTTAGAGGCATTAAATGCATTCTTTTAATATTCTGTTATTTTATAATCGCTTCATCTGTTTAATTGTTGGTATTTAATTATTATGATCGATTTCTAAATTTTAGAATTTGATTCTCAGACGTTCTTGTAGCAGTCCAACTCAAGCGAAACAATGAAGTACAATGTGGCTGTCAGCCCATGATAGTTTTGCGGTAAATAACTATTTATTTTTGAGATTTCTCGGCAATTGGCTCTACGTGCACTTACAACTAGTCATTATTAAAACGTTTTCCGGATTTATTGAAAGTGATATTGCATTAGTACATCCATTGCCAGACAGGGCAGGATGCAAGCTCTTTTTGCCCAGATTTGTTTTCTGAGCAAAAGGAGGAAGCTGCCGTGCCCTGCACCTATCTTCATACTTCCAATGCCTGTGTGTCACATATGATGGCAATAGAAATAAGAACCAGAATAATAAATATAATAGACAGTTGCAGACCTACCCTAAACCACAAGGCGGCAGATACAGGGTAATCCGTGAACGCGCCTAGGGTGACTCCCGCGTCATAGTCCATGGAAGGGTTGCTACCAGACAGTCCGTCCGATGCTGGGAAGCTGGTGTAGTGGTTCACCCCGACGAAGTCAGCAGTGCCTGCAACAAACAAGACAGCCCTCTCAGCACGACGTCACCATCCACCACACACTGTAATGGGACAACAGTAGCTGTACGAGTTCAAACCGTATCACCAAGGATTTATCTGCTTTCACGTTATATGGTACATTTAATACTTTTGATTTACGATTGTAGTACTGTCATTTGTTTAATGTGTATTAAAAAGTGCTTGCCGTATGTAATAACATTTCAGTCGTGTCTTGTGTAATCAAGTGACCTGAGTACACGCTTTATGGGACTGCGCGAACCAGCGTTGTTCATGGAGAAATCAGTACAGCGCAACTGAAGCAGCAGAGACGTTCATTATGAATGCGATCGGCTCTCTCACTCCAGCACAGCGGAGGGACATCAACAGTCATCTTATCAACATAATGCAGATGGTGGCTGAATTAAAACGGCATGGAACTTCGGCTAACTTTCTCTGGATGTAAGTGGCACCATGACATACAAGAAAATAAGTGTCCTTATCTCTTCGCAGTTACCATAATGCATAAAGGACACCTGCATATTCCTCATTTCAGCGCATCCAACCACGCTGCTGACCTTAAAGCAAGGACAGGAGAACACTTGATAGGAAGAGCAGTAAGAAACGCGATGACACACATATCACAAGTACTACAAATTGCAGCCTGCACCTTTCACAATATCGTGGTTATAACGGATTCGACACTCGGAAGACGATACCTAACGCTCATCTTAGGTGCTCTTCGATCACAGAAATCTCCCCCATTACCATCACGGGATAGGCGATAGGGACAGCCCAACTTTTTCTCAAATTCTTCACCGGAAAGTGATTTAAATCACATATTCTTTTCGTGTGTGTGGTATCGTGTTCAGCAAGTGAAATTTTGCAATGCGCTCACCATATGACATCTATCCCCCACTAACTTCACCGCTATATCCGCAGAAAGTGTAATAGCTTAAAGACGTTTTTTCTTGTTTAGGGTGAGCAGAAACCACATAAAGTAACAATAAGGTATAGCCGCTGTTCTAGGAATACCTTAAGTCATTCATCAGTGATACGTGCTTTCATCGGCTACAGATTTTTCCCCGGATTCGCTGCTATGTTTTTGAGATCCTTCCTTACTTCCTTGAACAATTTGTGGGAGACTTAAGACTTGTTGTTCAGTACGTTAATAGTCTTCTTCATCAGTCACATCGAATCCATCCTGAACAGATAGCCACAGAACTTCAATCGTCGTTTCCTTTTTGACTCCATCAGCCGTTCATTACTCTGCATAAAACTTTTCCTTCTATCGAGTGGCATTACACGGCTATTTTCCCTCATGCGGTCCACAGATGACTTAACTATGACATCAGTTATGTATCAGGAATGAATTACTCCAATTTATTATTCTAGTCCGCATCTTTTCTGGATATTTAAGGCAGGAAAAAATGTGTTTTTTATTGTCAGGTACTCTTCCTATGAGTATTTCACTAGTATTTACGTACTTTTAGTCTGATAACTTTCAGTTTGATAACAGAATTGTACTAAATCTTCGTTGCACTAGGGGGCAGACATGTCAGAACACGTAGGCAATTCATTCGCTCCATATTGTAGCGTCAAATTAGTTGGCGCCTGCAGACAGGTAACGCAATGAACACGTTTCCAAAGCGGGTCACTGTCGCTTCTGCCTTCCAAAAAATACGTATCAACAATTTCAATGAATTCCACCCATGCATTAACATTTGCCCCGCTACAAGTAGTGCCCAAATTGATCACCTGTAATGGAGAGATGCTCTATCCACTGATTATGTCTATATCTGGTGCCTCTTTTAATTTTCACACAGTCATCTCCTGAAATCCGGAAGGTATATACGAATGACCTTGTATAGTTTCATACTTAAATGTGCGACCCAGTGAAACTGTCAGTTAATCCTAAATTGTGCACAGTGCTCCAAAAAAGAATGTATTAGTGACCTCTTGGAGGAGGCCATTGCATAGATGTTGAAACAAGAATAGGGTCATCAAAATTTGCTTAAATCTGCTATGACTTTCATGAACATAGATCTCAAAAGTTGACGTGGTCAGCAAGGGACTACGGTTCTGCACATGGGATGGCACACTGTTGCTTCCGCCGGCACTCACCCCTGATGTATTCGACCTCCTCCGGGGTGAACTCCACGAGGCGGGATCTCGCGTAGCCGTCTGCCCTGCTGTTGTTCGCCACCCTCTGCTTCACCACCTCTGGGTAGTCTCCCTCGGCGCTGAAAATCGGGTGTCCAAAAATACCAGCCTTTGAGAAAAGAAAAAATATTTTTTAGTGACACAAGGTTGTCCTTTCGCCAGAACAGTGCAGCACGGACTCTACAAAAATCTAACCCTATTGAATCTTCATGTTTTCATGACTTATTATTTGATGTATAAAATTCAGCTGTAGTTAAAAGTAGGCTTATGCTAATATTCTTCCAGGAAAAAAATTAGTGCACCTGAAAAGACGACGCCTATTTTGATCGGATGACGGCACATGCCACCTGGGGGATACTACACTACTGGCCATTACAATTGCTACACCACGAATATGACGTGGTACAGAGGCGAAATTTAACCGACAGGAAGAAGATGCTGTGATATACAAATGATTAGCTTTTCAGAGCTTTCACACAAGGCTGGCGCCTGTGGCGACACCTACAACGTGTTGATATGAGAAAAGATTAAAACCGACTTCTCTTACACAAACAGCAGTTGACCGGCGTTGCCTGGTGAAACGTTGTTGTGATGCCTCGTGTAAGAACCTTTGATAAAGATCGGATTGTACCCTATCGCGATTGCGGTTTATCGTATCGCGACATTGCTGCTAGCGTTGGTCGAGATCCAATGACTGTTAGCAGAATATGGAACCGGTGGGTTCAGGAGGGTAATACGGAACGCCGCCGTGCTGGATCCCAACGGCCTCCTATCACTAGGAGTCGAGTTGACAGGCGTATTATCCACATGGCTGTAACGGATCGTGCATCCACGTCTCGATCCCTGAGTGAACAGATGGGTACGTTTGCGAGACAACAACCATCTGTACGAACAGTTCGACGACGTTTGCAACAGCATGGACTATCAGCTCGGAGACCATGGCTGCGGTTACCCTTGACAAGAGCCCCTGCGATAGTGTACTCAATGACGAACCTGGGTGCACGAAAGGCAAAACGTCATATTCCGGATGAATCCAGGTTCTGTTTACAGTATCATGATGGTCGCATCCGTGTTGGCGACGTCGCTGTGAACGCACATTGGAAGCGTGTATTCGTCATCGCCATACTGGCGTATCACCCGACGTGATGGTATGGGGTGCCATTGGTTACACGTCTCGGTCACCTCTTGTTCGCATTGACGGCACTTTGAACAGTGGACGTTACATTTCAGATGTGTTACGACCCGTGGCTCTACCCTTCATTCGATCCCTGCGAAACCCTACATTTCAGCAAGATAATGCACGACCGCATGTTGCAGGTCCTGTACGAGCCATTATGGATACAGAAAACGTTCAACGGCTCCCCTAGCCAGCACATCCTCCAGATCTCTCACCAACTGAAAACGTCTGGTCAATGGTGGCCGAGCAACTGGCTCGTCACAATACGCCGGTCACTGCTCTTGATGAACTGTGGTATCGTGTTGAAGCTGCATGGACAGCTGTACCTGTACACGCCATTCAAGGTGTGTTTGACTCAATTCCCAGGTGTATAAAGGCCGTTTTTACGGCCAAAGGTGGTTGTTCTGGGTGCTGATGTACTAAGATCTATTCACTCAAATTTCGTGAAAATGTAGTCACATGTCAGTTCTAGTATAATATATTAGTCCAATGAATACCCGTTTATCATCTGCATTTCTTCTTGGTGTAGCAGTTTTAATGGCCAGTAGCGTATATGTACCGGTAATGGTTTCAAAGTCGTCTGCCAATACCTAGATAGCGTAGTGGCATAGCTACCAGAGCGTCATTTGTACCTCGTAGCCAGAAGGCTCAGTGTGTCACAAACAAGTAAAGCAAGCAGGTAACGATGCCACGGGGGCGCACTCGTGCTTCCTACAGCCAACTGAGCTAGTTTCAAAGGAGCCAAATTGTGGTCTTCCGAATGACGGGATGGTCCTTCCGAAGAAGTACCACACAAACTGGACGTGCTGCGTTAGTTGTGCAACGAGGCAAGTATCAGTGCTCGCGTGAACATTTCACACACGAAGACGACGTTCTGGAAGTCCACGCAGCACAGACGTCCGCCAGGACCGTCGTGTTGTAAAGGCAGCAGTGGCAGATCGTACAGCTATCATAGCACAGATAAGAGGGCTTGTGATTTCCGACGTGTCAACACAAACTGGTTAGCAGCAGTGGGAGTACAGGCACGCACAGCTCTAGCCTGTCTTCCTCTCAGACCAAAGCATCGATGTGCACGGTTCGACTGGTGCCGTCAGAGGATCACTTGGAAGATGAAATGGCGGGCTGTAATCTTCAGCGACGAAAGCAGATTTTGATCGTACGCAAGTGATGGTCGTTTGCGAGTATGACGTAGACCTGATAAGCGCTGTCTCGTAGAGTGCAGCGAGCTGTACACACTGAAGATAAGGCTCTCCTGTTGTGTTGGCAGAAGAGCCAACACCGTGTTACTAGTGGAGGCCGAATTGCACGCGTTTTAGCTCACGCAGGCTGGCGTGAGGACGTAAGAACTGACGTGATGTCTGGAACATGACAAGGAATTACAATTCAGAAACCGGATGTAATTAGTTTGATACTTAACTTTAATCCATTAATGATGAACGTCGCTCTTGACGGTACATGATTCACAATATTATCTGTTCAGAATAGTAACTGAATATGGCGCCTTGCTAGGTCGTAGCAAATGACGTAGCTGAAGGCTTTGCTAAACTGTCGTCTCTGCAAATGAGAGCGTATGTAGTCAGTGAACATTCACCAGCAAAGTCGGCTGTACAATGGGGCGAGTGCTAGGGAGTGTGGCGGCGCTCGGTCTGCAATCACTGATAGTGGCGACACGCGGGTCCGACGTATACTAACGGACCGCGGCCGATTTAAAGGCTACCACGTAGCAAGTGTGGTGTCTGGCGGTGATACCATATCTCCCGTCCACGTAATCTGCTGGTTTGGACAGACAACTGCACATGTGTGCGAGGAAAATCACTGTGGAAGAAATACCACAGGGGCGACAGTGATCGACAATATACCCGCCTGCTACAGCCTAATATACCTGTTGTGGTCGAGCAGGCTACGATATGTACTACGAAAATGTTCAGATTCTGATAAACGAATCATCTTTCTAGCATTATGTTTTGTGGGAAGTGATCTAAATACGTTTTACCAATAATTTAATTTATCGCGATGATAGTTTCAACCTAAATAAAATGTGGGATACAGCATTGGCAATAGATAGCTCTCACAGACAACAGTACTGTTCCCCCGTTGACTAGAAGTTGTTACACAACATCCTTCACAGAGTGTGTCATGATAGAATATTTCTGTCTCACGTGTGGTATTTCTTTCGCTATGTTATTCAGTGAGTGCTTCCGAAATTGGCTCGCTCTACCAGTGTATGACGTGACAGGAGTGCTTTACATATTCTACATGCCTCGCTCCGAAGATGGCTGAAGGATTTGCAGCCGAAGTATTTGTACAAGACAAAGTGGGGTTACGGTTGAATTTCCACAATTTTGCCGAAGATCCAATGCTGCTGTTAGAGACAGTATGTCACACTGCAGTTTCCGGTTGTCAAGTCAGGTGAAATGTGTGCTAATTGGGAGACAGTCAAAAGGGTCGTAATTCATCATGATACGAATAGTGAAAACTCTGAACTCTTAGGACTAATCACAAATGCTTGTGTGAATTACCTCAGCAGTATCGGGTATTTTAGTGTCATTGCTCCATACAACCAGGTGACAACCATATACTAAGTTTACGTCATAAGCATGTCAATGCGTACGCATCCCAGTACCTCACATCACAGATCGTAATACAATCATAACGCAACGTCTCACGTAACTACTTCTCATTTATTTAGTACCAATAACCCCTCATTTCCACCCCACTTCTTAAAAAACTCTTACTCTCACGTTGAGTATAATCTGGATGATTTGCACTCTATGTTAAGTAAAACTAGTTTTTCACGCATCCCACTCTTTATGGCGTAATATAATGCTGAAATTTTACTGCATCAACACTGAAAATATAGTAAGGTATAAACTTTTTCACGTTCATTGTTTTGTGAGGGATGTCAGACAGAAAAAGTTTCGAACAGGTTTGAAATTAAGTGTAATATTCGTTTGAAGAGTTCTCACTATGAAATACTGGATAATTATATTCTGGGTAATGGGAGCGCCTTTATTACGCTGCCTCAACACAATTTCTAATTTTAATACTTGACATACTGTGTTACAACTATAACATGAGGTCTTACCTCTTAATGAGTAGTTGAGGACAGCATTTTAAATTTTAAAATTTGGTCACTAATTAAATTAAACGCTGAAAATCAGTTTTCTGTTGCCCCTGGAAGCACTTAGGTAGCTTGCAACTGTGGCGGTGTACATGCGTGCATGTCTGTCTGTTTTAGCGGTTCAGTAATATATACTGAAGGAAGGAAACCGCAATACCAAAAAATTGTTATTGTAAAGTAATTAAATTCCAGGAATAACTTTGTCTAGGTAACAGATTTAACGGATTAACATTGAAAACCCACAGGTTTAGCGCGAGAAAAGTCACTGCAAATGCGAAACCCTAGTACATTAATAAAGTGTGTAATCGCTAGAATGTTGAATCCAAGCATGAAAGGGTGCGTACATAGAGTTGTACATACATTACTAGCCATTAAAATTGCTACACCACGAAGATGTGCTACAGACGTGAAATTTAGCCGACAGGAAGAAGATGCTGTGATATGCAAATGATTGGCTTTTCAGAGCATTCACACAAGGTTGGCGCCGGTGGCGACACCTACAACGTGCTGACGTAAGGAAAGTTTCCAACCGATTTGTCATACACAAACAGTAGTTGACCGGCGTTGCTTGGTGAAACGTTGTTTCGATGCCTCGTGTAAGGAGGAAAAACACGTACCATCATGTCTCCGACTTTGATAAAGGGGTAGCTGTACCTGTACACGCCATCCAAGCTCTGTTTGACTCAATGCCCAGGCGTAAAAAGGCAGTTATTACGGCCAGAGGTGGTTGTTCTGGTTACTGATTTCTCAGGATCTATGCACCCAAATTGCTCTAGTAAAATATATCTGATCAATGAATACCCGTTTATCATCTGCAGTTCTTCTTGGTGTAGCAATTTTAATGGCCAGTGGTGCACAAGTGCTGATTGTCAGTTTGTGGGATGGAGTTAAAGTCTGTTGCACTTGGTCGGGCAATACAGGGCAGTTAATGCTAGTTGTGGATTACGCTGGAGTTGTCCGATGATGTTCCATATGTGCTCCATTGGAGACAGATCGGTGATCGAGCAACCCAAGGCAACATGTTGACACTCTGTGGATCATGTCGGGTTGCAAGAGTGGTATGAGGGAGAACGGTAACAGGTGGTAAGCACACCGTTGAATGCTGCTCATGAACGGCAATTCAACAGGTCGAATCATCAGTCTGACGTCCAGATTTGCAGTCAGAGTCCGTCGGATAAGCGCGAGAGTGCTCCTGCTGTCATACGAAACGCACCCCAGACCAGAACTCCAGGTGTTAAGTCCAGTGTTTCTAGCAGGCAAACAGGTTGGTACCACACCCCTCAACTGGAATCATTCTAACCAACACACGGCCATCACTAGCACCGAAGCAGAATCAGCTTTCATCAGGAATCACAACAGATCTCCATCCCGCCTTCCACTAAGCTCTCGCTTGACACCACTGATGTCCCAAATGGCGGTGGTTTGGGGTTAGTGGAATGCACGCTACAGAGGGTCTGGCTCAGAGCTGTCCTGGAAGTAACTGGTCTGTAACAGTTCATAGTGTCTCTGTGGTGCCAAGTGCTGCCGAAACTGCTGCTGCAGATGCAGTACAAGCACCAGAGTCACACACTGAACACGTTGGTCTTCCCTCTTGGTAGCACCACGTGGCCGTCCGGAGCCCGATCTTCTTGCGACCGTGCATTGTCGTGATGAACGGTGACAGCAATCATGCGCAGTTTCTACATTCCCGCCAACTCTTTCTATAATATTGCACAAGGAACATCTAGCTTCTCGTAGCCCAATTGCATGACCTCTACATCTACAACTACATCTACATCCATACTCCGCAACCCACCTGACGGTGTGTGGCGGAGGGTACCCTGAGTACCTCTATCAATTCTCCCTTCTATTCCAGTCTCGTATTGTACGCGGAAAGAAGGATTGTCGGTATGCTTCTGTGTGGGCTCTAATCTCTCTGATTTTATCCTCATGGTCTCTTCGTGAGATATAAGTAGGAGGGAGCAATATACTGCTTGACTCTTCGGTGAAGGTATGTTCTCGAAACTTTAACAAAAGCCCGTACCGAGCTACTGAGCGTCTCTCCTGCAGAGTCTTCCACTGGAGTTCATCTATCTTCTCCGTAACGCTTTCGCAATTACTAAATGATCCTGTAACGAAGCGCGCTGCTCTCCGTTGGATCTTCTCTATCTCTTCTATCAACCCTACCTGGTACGGATCCCACACTGCTGAGCAGTATTCAAGCGTTGGGCGAACAAGTGTACTGTAACCTACTTCCTTTGTTGTCGGATTGCATTTCCTTAGGATTCTTCCAATGAATCTCAGTCTGGCATCTGCTTTACCGACGATCAACTTTATATAATCATTCCATTTTAAATCACTCCTAATCCGTACTCCCAGATAATTTATGGAATTAACTGCTTCCAGTTGCTGACCTGCTATTTTGTAGCTAAATGATAAGGGACCTATATTTCTATGTATTCGGATCACATTACACTTGTCTACATTGAGATTCAATTGCCATTCCGTGCACCATGCGTCAATTCGCTGCAGATCCTCCTGCATTTCAGTACAATTTTCCATTGTTGCAACCTCTCGATACACCACAGCATCGTCTGCAAAAAGCCTCAGTGAACTTCCGATGTCATCCACCAGGTCATTTATGTATATTGTGAATAGCAACGGTCCTATGACACTCCCCTGCGGCACACCTGAAATCACTCTTACTTCGGAAGACTTCTCTCCATTGAGAATGACATGCTGCGTTCTGTTATCTAGGAACTCCTCAATCCAATCACACAATTGATCTGATAGTCCGTATGCTCTTACTTTGTTCATTAAACGACTGTGGGGAACTGTGTCAAACGCCTTGCGGAAGTCAAGAAACACGGCATCTACCTGTGAACCCGAGTCGAAGGCCCTCTGAGTCTCGTGGACGAATAGCGCGAGATGGGTTTCACACGACCGTCTTTTTCGAAACCCATGCTGATTCCTACAGAGTAGATTTCTAGTCTCCAGAAAAGACATTATACTCGAACATAATACGTGTTCCAAAATTCTACAACTGATCGACGTTAGAGATATAGGTCTATAGTTCTGCACATCTGTTCGACGTCCCTTCTTGAAAACGGGGATGACCTGTGCCCTTTTCCAATCCTTTGGAACGCTTCGCTCTTCTAGAGACCTACGGTACACCGCTGCAAGAAGGGGGGCAATTTCCTTCGCGTACTCTGTGTAAAATCGAACTGGTATCCCATCAGGACCAGTGGCCTTTCCTCTTTTGAGCGATTTTAATTGTTTCTCTATCCCTCTGTCGTCTACTTCGATATCTACCATTTTGTCAACTGTGCGACAATCTAGAGAAGGAAGCACAGTGCACTCTTCCTCTGTGAAACAGCTTTGGAAGAAGACATTTAGTATTTCGGCCTTTAGTCTGTCATCCTCTGTTTCAGTACCATTTTGGTCACAGAGTGTCTGGACATTTTGTTTTGATCCACCTACCGCTTTGACATAGGACCAAAATTTCTTAGGATTTTCTGCCAAGTCAGTACATAGAACTTTACTTTCGAATTCATTGAAAGCCTCTCGCATAGCCCTCCTCACACTGCATTTCGCTTCGCGTAATTTTTGTTTGTCTGCAAGGCTTTGGCTATGTTTATGTTTGCTGTGAAGTTCCCTTTGCTTCCGCAGCAGTTTTCTAACTCGGTTGTTGTACCACGGTGGCTCTTTCCCATCTCTTACGATCTTGCTTGGCACATACTCATCTAACGCATATTGTACCATGGTTTTGAACTTTGTCCACTGATCCTCAACACTATCTGCACTTAGACAAAACTTTTGTGTTGAGCCGTCAGGTACTCTGAAATCTGCTTTTTGTCACTTTTGCTAAACAGAAAAATCTTCCTACATTTTTTAATATTTCTGTTTACGGCTGAAATCATCGATGCAGTAACTGCTTTATGATCGCTGATTCCCTGTTCTGCATTAACCGATTCAAATAGTTCGGGTCTGTTTGTCACCAGAAGGTCTAATATGTTATAAAAAAAATGGCTCTGAGCACTATGGGACTCAACTGCTGTGGTTATTAGTCCCCTAGAACTTAGAACTACTTAAACCTAACTAACCTAAGGACATCACACACATCCATGCCCGAGGCAGGATTCGAACCTAATATGTTATCGCCACGAGTCGGTTTTCTGTTTAACGGCTCAAGGTAGTTTTCAGATAAAGCACTTAAAAATATTTCACTGGATTCTTTGTCCCTGCCACCAGTTATGAACGTTGGAGTCTCCCAGTCTATATCCGGCAAATTAAAATCTCCATCCAGAACTATAACATGGTGGGGAAATCTACTCGAAATATTTTCCAAATTATTCTTCAGGTGCTGAGCCACAACAGCTGCTGAGCCCGGGGGCCTATAGAGACATCCAATTACCATGTCTGAGCCTGCTTTAACCGTGACCTTCACCCAAATCATTTCACAATTCGAATCTCCGTCAATTTCCTTCGATACTATTGCACTTCTTATCGCTATAAACACGCCTCCCCCTTCACTGTCCAGCCTATCTTTGCGGTATACATTCCAATCCGAGTTTAGGATTTCATTACTGTTTACGTCTGGTTTCAGCCAACTTTCTGTTCCTAGTACTATATGGGCGTTGTGACCGTTTATTAATGAGAGCAGTTCTGGGACCTTTCTATAGACGCTCCTGCAGTTTACTATTAGCACATTAATATTGTTATTCCTTGTTGCATTTTGCCTACTCCTGCCTTGCCGCGTCTCAGGAGGCGTCTTGTCGGGCCTAGGGAGGGAATTCTCTAACCTAAAAAAAAAAAAACCCATGTGCACTCCACACGTACTCCGCTACCCTTGTAGCCGCTTCCGGCGTGTAGTGCACGCCTGACCTATTCAGGGGGACCCTACATTTCTCTACCCGATAGCGGAGGTCGAGAAATTTGCACCTCAGCTCTCCGCAGAATCGTCTGAGCCTCTGGTTTAAGCCTTCCACTCGGCTCCAAACCAGAGGACCGCGATCGGTTCTGGGAACGATACTACAAATAGTTAGCTCTGATTCCACCCCGCGAGCGAGGCTTTCCGCCTTCACCAACTCCGCCAACCGCCTGTACGAACTGAGGATGACCTCTGAACCCAGACGGCAGGAGTCATTGGTGCCGACATGAGCAACAATTTGCAGTCGGGTGCACCCAGTGCTCTCTATTGCCGCCGGTAGGGTCTCCTCCACATCTCGGATGAGACCCCCCGGCAAGCAGACAGAGTGAACACTGGCCTTCTTCCCGGACCTTTCCGCTATTTCCCTAAGGGGCTCGATCACCCGCCTAACGTTGGAGCTCCCAATAACTAATAAACCCCTCCCCCCGTGTGCCTGCTCGGACCGCCTAGAACCGTTCTGCCATAGCTGCCGGCCAAATGGTGCGAAATCTATTCATCTTTCAGATGTAGAAACACGCCCACCAACTTTCGTTTACGACGCACAACTCCTTCTTGGTGTTGCAATGTTTCTTCCGCCAGTGTAGATCGTAACTGTGCCCAAGCATAAAACAACAACGTCCTTTGTCGTTGTCCGCCTATAGGAAAAGGTACCCTGCACTCTGCACACTATTCTGTGCTCGTTTGCACTTAAGAAAAAGCTGAAGCACTTTTATAGTCAACATTACAGCTTTTCCCTAGAATCAAATATGGCAATTTCTCTCTGTCAGATAGCAAAGAAAATGGTCAATTCCACATCTACATCTATACCTATACTCCAAAGCCATCTTACAGTGAGTGGAGGAGGGTACTTATAGTGCGACTGTTAACCCCCCCCCCCCCCCACCCTTTCCTCTTTCAGTCGCGAATTGTTGGCGGGAAGAAGAATTGCTGACAGGGCTCTGTGTGGGCTGGAATCTCTCTAATTTTGTCTTCACGGTGATTTCACTAGATTAATTGACTGTTCTAGGAACGTTCGCTCTCGGAACTTTAGCAGTAAACTACACGGTGATGCAGAAAGCCTCTCCTGCAAAGTCTACCACTAGAGTTTGTTGAACATCTCCATGACTCTGTAACGAAACGCGCCGCTCTCCATTGGATCTTCTGTATTTCCTCTATCGATCCTATCTATTGGTAAAAGGGGTAAGCTATCTCCTGTGTGGGTGAGTTTCCTCCACTGAATCCGATTCTGGCCTCTCCCTTATCTGTCATTAGTTTTATTTGCTAGTTTCCCTTTAAAAAGCTCCCTACGAATACTCTTTGACATTTTATGGATGAAACTGCTTCCAGTGATTGTCTGAAATTTTGAATCGTACGATAATGGGCGCAGCAAAAGTTGTTCAGACGTATTAAGATGGTGTCGTTTCAGTTGAGGGATAAGCTGCCATCTTGGAGGCAGTTTATGAACTTGGAACAAGCAACGTCCAGTGTGCTGCATCGATCCATGGCCTTATTGTTACTTATGGTTATAGTTGCTGCAATATCATCCCAGTCTCTTTCCGTGGATTTCCACCACGAGAAGTTGAGAGGCATTTTTGTACTGTATAGGCAGTAAGCCATATAGCTGACCCGCCGGAAGTATTGTACATCTATACCAGTTAATATTGCTTTTGTTTGTCTTAAGAATGTCTTTTTTACTAGGCGCCTTTCGCTTTTATTTATGAATTATCTTCAGCTATAATTCTGAAATTTTGGTATACTTAATATATATTTCTGAATTTTGCTATTTATAAATTAAAAGCAGTTTATTCATTAATTTGTTGTATGGTTTACTTACATAATTTTTCCTCTTGTTTACGTGACCTGAAGTCCATTGTCTCTTCCTTCGTTTTTGTGGAAGTTGCACATTCACTTTTCGCGATTTTTCGGCTTTTGAAAACCTGCTTTTCCGCTTGCTGCTAGTTGTACTTCACTTTTGCAATCTTGACAGAAGTTTTTTCATAAAACATTTTGCGCACTCTGCTGTCATAGCCCACTAACGCCAAATTTCGCCGCAGTGTCCTGCCGGATACGTACGTCCCACATTGATTTCTGCGGTTATTTGACGCAATGTTGTTTGTATTTTAGTGATGACAACTCTATGCGACCGCTGCGTTGTCCGTGGTGAGAGTTAATGCATAAAATTCGGTAGTCTTGGCATACTCTTGACGCTGTGGAACTCGGGACACTGAATTCCCTACCGACTTTGGAAACTGAATGTCCCATGTTCCTAGCTCCAACTACCATTCCGCGTTCAAACACTGTTAATTCTCGTCGTGCGGTCATTCACATGAATCGCGTGTGTACAAGTGACAGCTCCGCCAATGCACTGCCCATTTTTGTGTAAGCTATAGTCCGCCAGCTGTGCATGTACATCATGCTATCCCATGACTTGAGCACAGTGTGAATCCAGTCATGTGGCATTTTCAGCTGCAAGGAAAGCAGCAGCAAACGGCGACACGATATGCGACGAACCATCGTTGTGGCTATACTTGCTACTAGTGTTCTAACTGATGAAATGAAATGCCACGTGGCTGGGGCCTCCCGTCGGGTAGACCGTTCGCCTGGTGCAAGTCTTTCGAGTTCACGCCACTTCAGCGACGTGAGCGTCGATGGGGATGAAATGATGATGATTAGGACAACACAGAACCCAATCCCTTGAGCGGAGAAAATCTCCGAACCCGGGCCCTTAGGATTGACGTTCTGTCACGCTGACCACTTTTTTTCTTTTCTACGTTTTCTTTTTTTCCTTTTGTTTTTTTAATTTTTATGCCGACTTTTTTTTATTTCCAATGTCAGGCTTACCACCTTTGCTGACACACATTTTGTTGTACTACCGCATAAATAGTGTCTACAATGTCCATATGTTGACCAATAGTGGCTAATTAGAAAATTAATTAATTAAGGAAATGAAGAAAACTGAAAATGTTCAAATGAAAGACATGAAGACATTGCGGATAGTACAGATACAAAAGAAACATGCTCCTGTAGCAATGAAATGAAATTCGTGTCGGGGGCGACACCTGCTCACGACCCGACGTTCGATAGAGCAAGAGAGCCATCTATCGACTCTTTCTCCAGACGTAGGTGTAAGACTGGGTCGTCTTCTCGAAATTGTCTAAGGGTCCGTAAGTGTGATCTATGTCTATCTCGGCTTCTTCGTCTATCTCATCGTTCACCCGTCACACCCCATCTGGCCCGCGGGTCTGTAAATGTAAGTCGCAAGTAATTAGCGAAGTCCTGCCCATATTTCTTATGCTGTTACAGCTTCGTGTGCCCATCCAGGAGAAAATGCCAAAAATCAGGTTTGTCCTTTTCCGATTCGTTATACACGTAGCCCACCACCATTCCCCGTACCCATGACACTGGATTGGTTTTTTGGACCGGAAAATAAGATTCTTGGGGGGGAAAAAAGGTGTGTCTGATGAAATTGCGTGAGGGGCGGAGCGTAACAGGAACCCCAATATCTGTTGTGCCAAGTGCCACACTGGAGCCGTCCCACTACATGGTAAACGATGTTCATCAGTATCCACTGTTGCGCAGCCTAAACATAGAGGAGTGTCTGCCAAATGAATCGCGGGCCGCCGTTGATTCGTTGCGAACTTATTTACCACCACATACCATGTTTAGCGTACCGACGTTGGGACGTAAACTTTCCGTATAACGCGCCATATCTGTCGTCAGTTCTTGTCTGGGTACTTCTTTTCCAGGGTATTCCTCGGGCACCGGCGCAGTAAGAGTTGGTATACATCTCGCGTCGTCGATAGTCGTGTTGTTGGGAAGGAATCTCTGACATAGCTGAGCTAAAAAAAAAAAAAAAAAAAAACTTGAAATGTGACAGCTTCGGTGAAATATGGCCCACATTGGCTGGGGGCAGCATTGAAGTGGGCGCTAGTACATCGGCCAACGCACCAGAGATATTGCGAAATTGACCGCGCAACCGGGCAACCTTGACGAACTGACCTTGAAATAACAATGTAGTCAGTGCCCCGCCCATTCACCGAGACCTTTGATCGCACGCCGTGTAACAGTCGCATGATCACTAGAATGAAGGCCTGTGGGATTCCCAATCTGCCCATCACCGCATGCAAAAAGGTGTGATCCACTCTGTCGAACGCATGATCGAAGTCAATAGCGACGAGTGCCCCCACGCACTCGGCATGCCGCTGCTAATCCGATGACATCTCGGTAGACACCGACGTTACTCTTACCGCCGAGGCAAGTTTGATCTATGAGGAGTCTATCAGAAATTGAAGACCGCAGGCGAGCCCCAAGGATGCCCGCGAAAATCTTATAGTCGCAGTTCAAGAGAGTGAGTGGTTTGGTATTGGGATGATGATACCCTCCGTGAATTCGGCAGGTATCTCAGTCTGCAGTAACAGGAGTCGTTGTACATCTGAATCCAGTTCCATCCCATGAGGTATGCAAAGGCGCCGTAAAATTCAATTGGGAAGCCGTCCTGTCCTGGGGACTTGTTCGGAGCCCCCCTGGCAATTTCATCTGTCAGCTCGTCCTCTGTTATCGCTGTGATGAAAGTCTCTGCACCCAGTGGTGGTCCTCTACCTGGCATTTCCGAGATGACATCATGTAGTGTCTCGTGGTTCACTTGTACAGGTCCATATAACTGGCGGAAATAGTCAGTAAACACATGCGCAATATCACGGTGGTGCACAACTTGCTGGCCCGTTTCAGAGATTAGTTCCCTGATCAATGTCTTGCGTCGTCGTTGGCGTTCACGTACTAAGTGGTGCATGGAGGGGGTTTCGGCAGCAACTATGTCCGCCAATCTCGCCCGGCCCATTACACCTTCCATTCTTAGTCTCGTCAGCTGCAATAACTTGGCTTTTATCCTGCGCATGGCCGTGTGCCTTTCCGGCGATGGATGTTGGGTCATCAGCTCGCTCGGGGCTGTAAAATAGAAATCAGCCGTCGTGCGGTTCCACTGCGATTTGTCCTGCCCGTATCGTATCAACGTTCTCCGTAACGTTGGTTTTGCGCATTTGATCCACCACTGGAGAACCGAGGTGTATGAACGTTGGCGGCGAACGCAGGTCTCCCAGGCCGCCTCTATCGACCGGCGACATTCAGTGTCACGTAAAAGTGCAGAATTCATTTTCCAGTGACCCTTAATCCGCCATATCTTCTGACGCTTAGTGAAATCGTACAGACGAACGCCATATGATCCGATGATCCGTAAAAGCCGCTGGCCAGATTTCGGCATCCAGTATCGCCGTCCGTAGAGCTCGTGTCACATTAACTCTATCAAGTCTACTCGACGAGTGTGCCGTTGCAAACGTATAACCCGGTCTGTCGCCATGCTGCAGTTCCCAGGTATCCAGAAGCGCCATTTCGGTAATCAACGCGCGCAGTTCCATGCATGGCACATAATGAGGAACTTGGTCCTTTTTGTCGACGACACAATTAAAGTCGCCGCCCTCTATATAGTTATCATAGCGTCCAGCGAACAACGGTGCTATCTCTTCGGTGTAAGAGGTCGCCCTTTCTCTTCGTTTTGTGGAGCCAGATGGCGCGTATAAATTGATGAAACGAACGCCGTCGACAGTGATCGCCATGCCACGTGCCGAAGGGAGAGACATGACGTCCACCAGTCCTGTTCCTTCCCTGGTGAGAATCGCCACACCGCATCCACTTTCATCGTGCACTAAATAATGTGCCTCGTAGCCGTAGAACTCTGGCGGCGGTGTGAGAGGTGTAAGAGGTCGCCCTTTCTCTTCGTTTTGTGGAGCCAGATGGCGCGTATAAATTGATGAAACGAACGCCGTCGACAGTGATCGCCATGCCACGTGCCGAAGGGAGAGACATGACGTCCACCAGTCCTGTTCCTTCCCTGGTGAGAATCGCCACACCGCATCCACTTTCATCGTGCACTAAATAATGTGCCTCGTAGCCGTAGAACTCTGGCGGCGGTGTGAAACGCACTTCTTGTAGGAGTGCAATATCCACGTCCGCAGCGCGTAACATATCTTTCAACATTTGAATTTTAAGCGGTGTCCGAATGCCATTAATGTTTATCGTGGCAATGCGGTACGCCTGGCGTGTGTTCATCGGTTGTGGGGCGGTGTCATTAAGCGCCTATCTGCACCCCCGGCGCTCCTCACCACACTAAGTTGTTCAACATTTCCCGGCCCCTCCTCAATTGTCGCGTTCGTATTTCCATTCTGTTCCTGTTGGTCCATTTCTTGCGTCCAGTCCCCCAGCATATTTCCGGAACTGGTCGAAGGATGGGAGGCAACGTCGTCACCGCTCTGATGTTGGACAGTTGTCATCTCCACTTCTGCCTTCCGGTAACCAGAAGGAGAGTTCAAGTTGTCGTCGCTGTGTAATTCCTGCATCGTCATCTCGGTATCTATTGAATCCACTGGTGTCAGGTCGATACTGTTGTTGTCGCCCACTGTCCCCTCGGGACTATGGCTATCGTCAGCAGAAGTCAGTCGACGCTTCTTTCTTCTCTTCGGCGAATGCTGTTTCCGTTGCCTTGCTTCCGCATCGGCTGTTTGGGTTGCGTATCCTCCGTCTTGGGCCTGGCCCATCACGCTCTCGGTGGAAGCACTGGCAGTCACCACGGATGAGCCTGGAGCGGCCGTCAGCTGCATCTCTTGTGTGGTGTCCTGTGTCCTAGGGCTATACTGTAACGTGTAAGATTCCGAAAAGTTATCGCAGTAGTTATTTTCGCGTTAGGCAGTGAAAAACTGTATCAGGAAGCGTTATTGTCTCGAAACGCTTTTGCACTGTCGCGTATGTATTGATCGAGTCACAGCCGTTACAGTATAAATTACGGTACTAAAAAAATCAACATGTAGCTTGTTTCTTTAGACCGAAGAATTGAATTCCTGGGTTCCAGTTGTCGAGAAAATGAAGCAACGATTTATGCAGGGCACAGAAAACCGAAAGGTAACGCCAAGTTAATGAGTTACGGGTGATCCATTGGCACAGATCTCTAGCTAGATGTCTGGGAACTGGTGGACAGTTAGTCTTTCAATAAGCCAAGTTCGTACATTTTAGCAATAATTGTTTAATTTACTGAAACTTACACAAGCTGTCTAATGACGAAAATACTTAGAATGTCTAAAACGGGACTACAGACAAAACAATATCTGTAGTTTCCGAAAAGTATAGGAGTTAATGTATCTACCGAGTATTTCGAATTATCTCTTTGCGCCGTAGCTTAGCCCTGAAATGCACACAGGCCACTACTTGTGATAAGGTAGTGATTACTTTCCGATACTTACGTAGAATTGTAGCTTCCGGTCTGCAGCGGCGATGTCCTCCGTTGAGTTTGTGGCTGGCTCGTACCACATGATGCTAAGGGCAATGCCGACCTTTCCTGAAATAGAAAAGACCGTTACCAGAGCTTTGTTTCCATGTTTAACTGAAAACAGAGTAAAGCTACGCGTTGACATCCATATGATTTCATGTAAAGTGAACGAGTGCGCACACAGAAAAGAAGGCACTCAAAACTAACTTTCAGCCAATGAAGAAATAGCCAATATTAGAGGCGGACAACTGGAACGATATCACGACAAGAGTAGCACCTGGAGTGCTCGCGTGGGTACAGTCATAGTTCGGTACTCGACATACGCCCTGCTGCAGGCATTGGCCGTCTTGTCTCAGAGTGAGGTAAATGTACTAACACTTACGGCAAATACTTTTGAAATAATAAATTGTTAACTAACTTTTTTCAATCTGTCTCGTTTTCATTTGATTGTGCCTTATTTTTCCTGCTCAAATAACTAAACTCGTCTACCACTCTTAGTGTCTCATTTCCTAAGCTAATTATGTCATCTGATTTAATTCATGTATCTTACCTTAAAAATCCTGGTTTCGTAAGTACATAATTGTCTTTTGTATATGTGGGACTTGTAGTTGGTTTGGTTTTATCTTGAAGGTTCCTGCTAGTCACAGCAGAGTCTTACGGTAATTTTAGCTTATAATCTAATCGAATAAGCCTATAAATTCTTCAAACTACAGATTTCATTTTTGCTTTAGTTATTTTACTTAATTTAAATGATACTGCGCTCTCAATTATGTGCCTCCCATTTCGTTCCCTTGTGCTTAATATTGTATTATGAAGGTACTGTTTTTAATTTATAAGGCTTATTAGGTTTCTGTTATCGTTTAACCTTTAAAATTCTAGTTTTGAAATTGCCTTATATTTTATGGAACATTTGAGGTTTGCAGTTTTGTCTTATTTGTGTTGAAATTTCCTATTCACGGCAGCTGAATTACATTCCAAGTTTAGGATTATAAACTAACTGTGTTTTGGTCTATACGCTCTTGACAATTACTGGCTCTCTTTTAGGTTTACTCATTCTCCACAAAATTTTTAATTTTTTTTCTGATAAGCGTTCCCGCTTATGTACTTTTAAGTAGCGCCCTAGTCCATAGTTTCTCTAAATTTTTAACAAGGCTGTTTTCGATTTAGGCACGGTATTACATAAATCTTTTTAATTTATCTTATAATTTGTGAGCTTCCCCTTCTCTGTTTATAGTCTTAAGCACCTCGGCTGCATTTCGTCTT